>NW_021319089.1:354442-527919 GCF_001605985.2 Dendrobium catenatum
ATGGGGAATAGAAAAAAAACTAAAAAAGGTATAAGCAAATAATTAAAGTAAAAGTTTATGTTGATAGTTTTTTAAGTTTCTAATATATATATATATTAGTATAATCGAAAAGCCAGAAAGGGATAAAATTAAAATGTAATAGAATAACTCAAGTCCGTTTAGTCTCTCTTAACAAACTGTTATTTGTTTTTTCGTTTGCTCTCTTAACGAGTGGTTATTATTTTTTCGAAATTATAGTATAAATTATTAAATGGTTTAATTTCATTACAAGGAAAAAAACAACGAATTAAAAATAAAACGAGAACTACATTTATAAGGGTTTAATTTTGTTCAAATGACATCAATACTGTTAATAAAAAACAAAAAATCTAAATGGTTTAATTTAGTTTTAAACGTTTTTTAATTATTCCAAATTTTTTTCAATACATATAATTAGTTTGTTTTATAAATATAAGTTTTTACAAAAACCGAGTCAACTAGCTACTACAGGAAAAAACAGGCACATTACCGACGGCCTGACCGGCGGTTATATGGACCGGCCAGTTAAAATACCAGCAGCTCAACCGGTGTTTTTTAGGTTTATACCGCGTAATAGCGGCGTCGTTACCGTGGATTAACCGCCCGGACACTTTAAAAAATACGGCGCTTTCGACTATGTAGACTGTCGAATAAGTACAAAGTCAATACCGGCGGACCTGACCGCCGCTACAGCCCTAAAATTTATAAACCAAGCTCATCACATATTCTAATTTTTCCCTTCTCTTAGCTTCGGACGGGCTCTGCGCGTCGCTCCGGCACCCTCTAGTCGCTCGAGCTCGACGATTCTCTCAGCCCCGACTGCGCCGACACTACAGCCGAGTCGCGTCGAGTCTGCCGCCGTTCGATCTCACACCGGCGCCCCAAGGTTCAGGAGAGTTGAGAAAATCCGGATTTGAAGGTAACTTGAAATTTATCCTGTGATTATTTTGTTTCACTAGACCATTTGCAATGGAGTTTATATATATAGTGTAAATGATTTAGGTCTTAATCTAGACATTGTGCCAATAGGTAGTTTTGTTAATCGATTGAGATTTTTTAAGCTGTATTAGTATTATAATAGATCTAATGGCGCTTGATTGTGACTTTGGAGTGCGGAGAGCACGATAGCAAGAGAGAGATTGAGAGAGAAGAGAGAGGAGAAAAGAGGGAGAGGTTAGAGAAAAGAACAGTGAGTAGGGAGATTAGAGATAGCAAAAGATGTAGAGGAGACTAGCAATATAAGGAGAAGAGAGGAGAGAGCGAGAGGGTGAATGCATATAAAGAGGGAGAGGATATATAGAGGAGAGAAAGAGAGCCGAAGCAAGCGAAGAGAGGGAGCAAGAGAGAGGGAGAGTGTCTGTGGAGAGAGAGAAGAGAGGGAAAAAGAGAGAGCATGCATATGAGAGAAAGAGGAGAGAGGGCAGAGAGAAGAGAGCGAAGGAGAGATAGATGATATAAACATCTTGAAGAAAGGTCAACCATAACTATTAACTAACGATCTCTTCTGCTCCTAGGTTACATCGACCTTATCTACCTTAATTTGGTGGATGTACGATCAAGGCATCTAGCCCGTGGAAGTATATACTTGCTTTCTTTACGTCCACTGAAGATTTCTTGCTAACGACATTTGCAAGAGGATGGTACGACAGTACTTCCTGTAGACTGGATTATGCTGAAGGTTACTTTAGAGTCAAAGGTTTCTTTGACGTAGATCTAAAACTAAATATATGGAGCTGTATTTTAGTGGAAATAGACATAGCTAAGGGGAATGTTGGACTTGGGGCGATTTAAAATCATAAGATAAGACGTGTAGTACTGTATTGCTATAAAGAACGGGATAATTATCAGTGACCTGCACAATCAAATTGTTGATAAAGAAACATTAGGAGATGACATAAAATGCCTCTAGTTCAACCAATCCATTTGTGTCCAAGTGATTGATTGGTCCAAGTTATGTCCATTGTCAGTCATTTAATAAAACATCTAATGATGACTGCGGACTCAACCTAGTACCTCAAACGGAAGTGCACAATGGGTCCATTATGTAAAGCTATTATACGCACGTGCTTAACACATGTACATGTTCTAACAATGTTTCATACAACTAGGTAGGACGTTTGCTTCAACATTCCAAATGACTATCCAAGAATAGAGATGGCTGGAGTGTAACAGATTGTTGCCTGGTCGAAAAGGATTGTCAGTTTGATTTTACAGGAGTTTGAAACCTTTCATTGCAAGGTTGCATCTCAACTGGCCTCCTTCATTTAGATAAAATGTTTAGTATGTCACTGATTGAAAGTTTCGTTTTAAGGGATCGTTAGGCCCTAATGAGAAAACTTGGCCCAAGGATAACAAAGAGGAGGTGATTTGGAAAACTATTAAAATCAAAGATAAAACTCACCAAAATTCCACCACAACGAAAAAATTAGATGCGGCAAGAAAATTAATTGCAGGAACCCAATAATAGAAAAGACCACACCGGATGTATAGTGGTTCGGTCAAACCCTTGACCTTACGTCGCACTCCTTGGAGGCGCCCCTCCAAGTATTGCACTAAAATTCGTGACTCTCCTTTCAAAGCCCCCCAACTAGGCGGAGAACGCCCTTACAAAAATCACTTACATCCTTCCCCGGTGCGGCGGAGTCGACCGGGGTCCTTTTTCTGACACCAAAGACGATCTCCTTCTTTGGCGAACTACCCTCGAATGACCAACCCTTGAATCGATCAAGCTCAAATTTTAAAAATGGTACAATACGGTTACACGAGTTATCAGCGCCCTCTGCTAACCGTGTGATCCCTGAAAACCAACACTTTCCACCTTGAGTCGCTGTTTGTGAAGAACATCCACTCTCTAAAACCGCAAAATATATTAAAAAATTTGTTGGGATTTGATCAATCCGACTATGATCCAAAGAGGGAGCAAAACAGAAATGTTAGAAAAATAAGATAATTTTGAGATAAAGTGCATTTGAGTTACTTGAGGATAAGTAATAATTCATATTTTGGGGATTTTGATGATTTGAAAAATGTTTTGTTTTAAGTTATCTTATATTGCATGAAATGCTTCAAATTATCAGTTTGTGTGGGAAAGAATCCAAAGACAAAATTGAGCTTAAGATTATAGCAGCGCCATGGTGCCTTACCTCATAGCGTCGTAGCACTAAGTCCTAAATTTCAAAGAAAACGACAGCTAAGCGCTAAAGCACTAGGACCCAAATTCTAAACAGAATAGTGTTAAAGCGCTACCACTAACCGACGTAGTGCCAAACTTCTATGCTGCAACATCAAGAAAGATATACCTAGATAGAGAGCAAAGCACTATTACTGCATAGGTCTCTAGTGCTCCAGCCAAGTTGTAGTGGTGTACTAGTTTCAATTATTGTCCTAAAATGACTCATCAATTAAGTCGGAGCATCACGATAGAACACCTATTTAGTGTTGCAACATCAAGAAAGATATACCTAGATAGAGAGCAAAGCACTATTACTGCATAGGTCTCTAGTGCTCCAGCCAAGTTGTAGTGGTGTACTAGTTTCAATTATTGTCCTAAAATGACTCATCAATTAAGTCGGAGCATCACGATAGAACACCTATTTAGTGTCACAGCATTAGTTCGATTTGAAGTGCCCAACACCACACAAGCACTGCCATGGTATCAAGTCAATTGTTTTAAAAAAAAAATAGGAATATGAGGGTCAAATTTTAGTTTGGAACTTTTGGATCGGCAATCCATTTTTTGTTGTCAGAATATAGTGAGAGGAGGATGAAAGAACATTTCTTTAAAGTTCTTCTTTTGCTTGAGCAAGCCCTAGTTTTGTCTTTTTAATCTTATTGTTGTATTTTTATCGTTTCAATAGAATTGCTAGTTATGTTTATTATTATTTCAATCGAGTATCTTAGTGGCTAGAATTTTCTTCTAAACTTATGATGTAATGAAATTATGTGTTCTAAATATTAATTAGATCTACTAATTTAAATTGAATGTGTTATTTCATATTTCCTACTACTTACTTTAGTTGAATTGTTGGCCACATGCAATTTAAAATAGAGTGATTTGCTTCCTCGAAGGAGGCGAAGTGGAACAATTAGGGAGGCATTGATCAAGAATTTAAAATGATATGAACATATGCTTTTTAACAACTTAGAATAACCAAGTAGTTAGCTAAAATGCAGCGTCGCTAGAATTCTGACGAACTCAAAAAAAGGCAAAGAAGTAAAATTACTTTGATTGACAGTTATTTGATTGTAGCCTAATCTTTAATTTGAATACATAACTTCAATTTCATCATAAGTTTAGAAAATCTCAAAATTTTACAAAATAGTCAAAACAAAAAGAAATTTTAATGTGTGCATACTAGTTTATTATTCAATAATCTTTGTTAAGATACATTTAGTGATTAGAAATATTAATAATTAGTTTTTCTAAAGAAAATATTGAAATTCTTATTGCATGATACTATAGTCATTTTTATATTACTTAACCATGATGAGTGCACTTTTGTAGCACTGTAAATAGTGCTCAATTTTTAGATGCTTAAGTAAATACTCATAAACAAACCGTAAAGTATGAGAGAGCTAGAAAACCTAAGAGTAAGAAAGATAGAAATTATTTTACTTTTGATTTGAGAACTCCAAACGGTGAGATTCTGTTATGAGAGTGTGCTTATTAGGCCATTTTTTTCTTCCTCTTGTTGTTTTATGTGACTTATTGAGAGTTTGTTCTTTTGAAGTAGGCATCAAAGTCAAGCTATTAGGACTTGGTGAGAAGGTTCATCATCACAAAAAAAAAAAAAAAAATCGATAATTTATCATTATTTTTAAATATTTCTTCAAATAGAAGACTCATTTGCCATGAATTGTTTCGTAAGATGGAGGTCTAATTTGCATAAGCCACAATAACTCTAAGATTCAAAACCTTCAAAATTAATTTGGTAAAAAAAATTCTACAAGCTTGAATGATTTGACTACACAATTATGTTTCTCATTCATTCACAGGCATTGCTGACCTTTATCAACTCAAAGCTATTGGCGATAGCTTATAGTCACATCTCTTTTTCTCTCTCATGCATGATAAAAAATCAAACTTGACAAATAACACTATTACTCATATTTTTTTTGACTGATTCATGGTCATTCATAACTCTGATTTCTTAGGCTTCATTTAGGACAGTTTTTGTCCACCATTTTTTTCTCTTTTTTTAATAGTAATAAAAATATACTTTAAAAAACAGTAAAAAAAAATTTCTTAAGCGAAGCCTAAATCTTTGATTTTAATAGATTTGGCAGGACAACACCATTCTAACTGCAGTATATATTTTTCCATTGTTTCTAACTCAACTGACCATCATTTCAATTATCATTAATCTACTTGATTAAATGTGAATTTTATGATTTTAATGAAAAGGAGTTCTTATAGTTTTTTTATTTTAATTTACTTGTTTATCACATCAATAAATTTTTATGCAAAAAAAAAAAATCAAAATGTAAATTTTCCTTTCCTTTATTTACCATGTAGATATGTGCATTCGTTTTCATCGTGTTTAGGAGCATATAAAAAAAAATCATTTTTTGTTAAAAAATTAAGAAAAATCAATCCTTATCTTTACACATTGTTCCTATCAAAACTTTTTTTTGGGGAATTTTTGGGGCTTATGCCCATCTCATTGCTAAAAAAAGATTACAAGTAAGAAGCAAAAACTAAAATCCAAAATCTCAAACAACAAAAGAGATTTAGGATTCTAAAGAAATGAAAAATACAATTATGAAGAAAGAAACACAAAATCTAAAGGCCAAAAGCCAAGGACTCAGAAAAGCTCAAATACTCGAAGGGTCAGAAACTCGAAGGGACAAAAATTGAGCAAAGCCCCTGGTTGCCTAGAGGACCGTCCAAGGGGCAGCTGATACAGATCAGCGTTCATCATCGTCCTTCCAAAAATAATTTCCCAGCAACCGGCAAAATCCACAGCAGCGCATAGCTTTGTCATGGCAGGAAGAAGCAGGCCAAAAATCGGAGCTCCAGAAAATCTCCAGCACCAATGTAATTTCAGAAAGATTAATATTGCCATTTCATAGATTTAAACATCACAGCTTTCTTGATTTTAGCAATGATAGTGTCTTTACTGTCAATGATGCCTCCAAATAGTCTATCGTTTCTTGCTCTCCAAACAAAGTAGATCGTGGCAGTAGCATAAAGGAGGAAGAGATTTCTAGTCTTAGCAATGTGACCTTGCTCCCATATATTATCAAAAACCTGATGGTAATTCGAACGCATAAACAGACAATGCATCCAGGGGAAGATATCTTTGAGAATCTCAAAAGTGTAGCTACATTCAAAGAAAAGGTGAGTGATAGATTCCATTTCATTGTTGCAAAAGCAGCAGGAGTTAGGGACAAAAATGCCACGGACTGCCAGGACATCCGCAGTCTTTAAACCACCATGAAACATCATCCAAGCATAAACAGAGTAACGAAGGGCATTATGCTTATGCCAAATGTATTTATGCCAAGGAACAGCATTAAAATTAGCATATAACTGAGAATTGAAATCTCTAAAGGTAGGATGTTGCTTATTATTCCAGAGATTATTCTCAGTAGTGCTATTAATGGGAACAGACTGAATAAGAGTCACCATACGGCTATCCAAGCTACTAGGGAGGTTCCAGCTATTGCCCAGAATAAGCTGAGAAACTTTGCAATCATACAGAGGGGCGTAATTAACAGTATTCGGACTCATTAAGTAGTTAGCAACAGAATTTCCCCCACACCAAGGGTCCCAAAAAAATGACAGGTTGCTGCTAGCATGTATAGTGAAAGTAATACAATCTTTAATCTCATTTGCTTTGGTACACAGATAATTCCAGTAATAGGAGTTGTTGTTGGCTTTGGGTTTCCAAAAAGAATTATATTTAGCACGCCACCAGGAGATGAGCAGGGAATCAGCATTTAAAAATCTCCAAATAGCAGAGCAAGCATAACTATGCTGTAGAGAAGAAATTGAGGGAATGCCCAAACCCCCAAAGATTTTTGGACAACAAGTTTTACTCCAGGATATAGTAGCTAGTTTCCTGTCCTTGATGTTGCCAAAAAATGTAAATCTAGAACACAACCTGGAAATAAGTTTACAGCAACCCTTGGGTATGATGGATCCGCGAATCCAATAAGCTAGGGTATTAGATATAGTGAATTTAATAAATTGCACACGCCCAGCCAATGATAGCAGTCTAGCCTTCCAACCCTCAAGCTGAGAAGTAATTTTTTGAATTAAAGGGTTGAAGTCATTCAATCTGAGCTTTCTATAGAAAATAGGCAAACCCAGATATTTAATGGGAGAAGTGGCCTGTTGAATATTGAGAATATGACAAATTTCATCAGCAACCAAAGTGTTGTTGGATAGTAGAATAGAGCTTTTAAGAGGGTTCACAGTAAGGCCAGAAACCGCAGCAAAGTCTTTCAGAATAGAATTTATAGCATGGGCATTAGTAGTAGTAGCAGTGCTAAAGACAAGAAGATCATCAGCAAACATAAGATGCGAGACCTCACACCTCCCTGCTTTGATGGCTTGGAATGAATTATTCGCAGTAGCAAGATCGAATAAAGAGGAGAGACCATCCATAATGATAGCAAAAAGATATGGAGACAAAGGACATCCTTGTCTGATTCCAGAGGTGGAATTAAAATAGCCTTCCAGCACCCCATTTATGCAAATAGAGAAGTGAACATTAGTGGTGCAAGCTTTAATCCAAGAGATAAACATGTCAGGAAATCCTTTGTCTTTTAATCTTTTGTAAAGAAAGTCTCTAGACACCATATCAAATGCTTTAGTAATATCAAACTTGGCACATAAATACTTGTTTTTGGCTTTGAGGTTAAAACTGCCCAGAATATCAGTAGCCAAAAGAATGTGATCGGAGATAATTCTTTTGTGAATGAAACCACCTTGGTTGGGATGAATGATGTAGGGCAAAACGGTCTTCATTCTATTCGCAATGATCTTAGCGATGATTTTATAGATAACATTACAAAGGGCAATTGGTCTATAATGTTTCACATTGCTAGCGTGACTTTGCTTTGGAATCAGAGCAATTGCAGTAGCTTTGGTTTGGTTTGGCATAATACCGGTGGTAAAGAAATAGGAGACAGCACGACAGAGTTGGTGTTGTAAAACATTCCAAGTAGATCTATAAAAATCAAAAGTGTAACCATCAGGACCCGGGGAAGTGTTTGAGTTACTAGAAAAAACAATATCTTTAATCTCTTCCATTGTGACCGGTGCAATAAGTGTGGGAGCAAAATGAGCTGGAACCTGATTCCTAGTAGGAATGACAATGTCCATCTGGCTGGGGGCATAGGAATTGAAAAGGTTTTTGTAATGGTTGATAAATACATTGTCTATGTCAGCATGCTCAAAATAAGTTCCTTGGTCATTGGAAATAGACTTTATCTTGTTGTGATTTTTGGTAATGTTGATTTTGGAATACAAGAATTTCAAATCGTCTTCACCGTTTGTTAACCATTTGATCTTGGCTTGTTGAGTAATCCATTTAGAATGTGCATCTTGATAGAGAGCAAGATTATTGCTGATTTGATTGAGCTTGCTGTTCAAGGTGGAGTCAAGAGGTGCCCTTTGAATTTGAGTTAAAACAGAGTGATGAAGCTCTTTGAGTTTGTCAATTTCACCTTGGATATGAGTAGCATTAGTCCAACTTTTGTATTTCATAGCATTCTTGAGGGTTTTGAGCTTAAAGTTGAAAGAACTGAGAGGATTACTCTCATTAGGAAGAGAGAAAACATCCAGTAGGCAGCTCCAAAATTCGGGAAACTTGGTGCAAAAGTTTTTGAATAAGAAACGATGCCTACGTTTATTATGAGTAGAATTTACCAAAATAAGTGGGGAATGATCAGAACTATCAGGATCTTCAACTTTGTAGAAGGAGTTGGGAAAGCAATTGAGCCAAGTATCATTGACAAGAACCCGGTCGAGCTTGATATGAATTGGGTTATGAATCTGTTGATTATGCCAAGTGAAGAAGTGCCCAACAGAGGATAAATCGTGAATACCCGCATTGAAAACCATAGTATTGAAGTCACCAAGTTTGGAAACAGTCAGAGCAGTGCCCCCAACTTTCTCACCCAATTCACGGCAGCAGTTAAAGTCGCCCAGAACAGCCCAAGGGATATTGATAGAACCAGCCAGATCTTGAATATTTTTCCAAAGGGTTTGCCTTTCAGTATGAGAATTGCTAGCATAAACAGCAGTGATAGCACAAACAACATTTGCATTAGTAGTGATAGTGCCATGAATGAACTGATTAGTCATAGCAAGAGGGCTAAAATTTAAAGCTTCCTTGTTCCATTTAACCCAGATACGCCCAGGATTGGAAAAAAGAAAATTGTCACAAGTGCCTTCAATGGGAAAGATTTGATGATTGGCCCTAAACCAATCATTATTAAGGTTGGTGGGAGTAATTTTAGCTTCTAGGATGAAAAGAAGATCAAGGTTGTGGGATCTGACAAGGTTTTTGCAGCTATTGACTTTGACAGGGTTGTTAAACCCACGGATATTCCAAGCTGCAATATTGGGTAGGGTCATTGGACTTTGTTATTGGGAGTAGAGGCTTTTTTCCCGGGCTTGCCTCTAGTTTGTTTTTGAATTTTGTTGCTTGTGTGGTGGTCTTTAGGGGTATTAGACGTGGAGCTTGTCCCCTTGAGGTCTCATCATACCATCATGTCCATTTCCATCGAATTATCGATTTATCTTTTTTTTCCCAGAAACTGTGGTCCATTTTCTCCTTAAAAAAAAACTGGTCCCCGCTTTCACTATACGATAAAACCTTTTAGTCATTCGTTATAATAATAATAAAGCCTCTGTCCCGCTTAGCAGCACTTTTTCACTGAAAAATAAATTAGAGCGCTTTTCAGCCATAGACTGGGGATAACACAGTCTGAAGTGTGGCCCATGTACTCGCAGGCGAATAGTGAGCTGGCGCTAACGTGAACCACTCTTTTGGCAAGCTAAACACCACTACCAAAAAAAATTAATGTTTTCTCAGCCGTTTTTAAGAGCGGTTCGAAAACCGCCGCTAAAAATAGGTATAAATTGCCGTGAAATCTGCTGCTAAATTTAGTTTTAAAAACTGATAAAACCACTTCAAACAGTGAGTCAATTCACGCTACTACTCCCTCAGTGCACAAACTTTTATTTGGTCCGGTCACCTGACGTAGCTTTACGTTCGGATGCCAGTAAAATAGTGTCACATGTTCTCACTATTTACCGCGCGGCCCGACAACCCCGACCCGGAACGGAGACGGGATTGCTATGTAAACGTGTTGCTAGGTATTGCTCGGTATTTCTCGGTATTGCTCTGTATTGGTCTTCACATAGCGATATTTTTCATTATTGCGAAGCAATAACTAGCAATACCGAGCAATACGCGAACATAGCAATCCCGGGTCAAATCGTCGGGCCGCATGGTATTGCATAAGATCACGTGGAGACATGTTATTGGCGTCCGAATGTAGAGCTACGTCAGATCACCTGACCTAATAATTGTTCCAGGTGCACAAAGAAGCAAGGATCAATGGGGCCCATTGTTCCGTGCATGACTGATTGGGAGGAGCAACAGCTGGAAGCAGAGTAGAGGTTGAGGTCGCCGATCGAGATCCACGGGGCTCAATTCATTTACTGTTGGCTCCTCGGCCACAAATTTAATTTAAAGTGAGAAATGCTTATCAATACACTTTCAACAAATTCGTTATAAAATTTATAAAAATTGTTCCTTGCAGCAAGCACCACATAAATATATGTGCCCTCTCTTATAGGGATTAGATTTAAGAGGTCGTTGCTCCGTATATGGACTGGCTAGCCCCAAAGCTTTAGAAGAATGTGGAGAAGTAGAATTTTGGATGGCTGAAAGGCTTCGTTTGGGACGGCTGCAATTGTCGGTAAAGCAGGTTGTGAAGTTGTTGTCCAAAAAGCTACTTTATAAAGTTACTGTACAAAAATCAATAAAAATTGTTTGGGTAGTATAACTGCCGAGCTACTGTGCTGCTGCTGTGTAACAATAAATTACCTTGAAGCCTTTCTATATATTAGCATGTTTTGGAGGAGGAGGAGGATGACATCGCCTTGTTTAATGTTGAGGGAGGAGAGGCCGGCGGGAGAGAAGGTGGGTTTTGGCGAAGGTATAAATTCTGCCGGAGGTGCCGGAAATGAGACAGGGGTTGTCGGCGAAGTCTGAGAGTTTTTCGAAGCAGTAGGTGTGAAGGGCAAGGTGGTTGGAGATGGGAATGTCGGGTAGTCTTGACCGGAATATGACGGTCTCCGGAGGTGATGACGGTGGTGCTGAGGGGGAATTATCATGTTGAGAGGAGGAGACGGTGATCATGGCTTCTCCATTTTAGGGGGAATTATCATGATGATCATGGCTGAGGGGAAATTATCATGTTGGGAAGTGTCGGAATCAGATCTCCGTCGCAACTTCTCCTCCGGCGCTAAGCTCATCATCACCCACTCCATCTTCGTCGATAAAATCCAAACCGGAACCACGGTGATCACCGTCGATGACCCATCGCTGGAAAAATCCTGCCTTTCATTCGCCGTTCTCTCTGACGCCGACGAGTCTGAACTTGCTGAACTAATTTCCATATCCCCTGAGGACACGGTGGCGCTTCCTTTCTCGTATGGAACGATGGGTCTGCCGAAAGGGGTGATGTTAACTCACCGGAGCATGATAACGAGCATCGCGCAACAAGTAGATGGAGAAAATCCGAATCTTTTTCTGAAAAGTGATGACGTTGTGCTCTGTGTTCTTCCCCTGTATCATATATTTTCTCTCAACTTTACTTTGCTTTGCTCGCTGAGATTGGGTGAGGCGGTTGTGACAATGCCGAAGTTCGAGATTGAAGCAATGCTGAGACTGATACAGAAGTATAAGGTGACGGCGACGGCGGTGGTGCCGCCGCTAGTGTTAGCTTTGGCGAAAAGTCCTCTGATGGAGAGCTTTGATTTGAATTCTATAAGAATTGTACTGTCGGGGGCGGCGCCGCTCGGGAAGGAGCTTCAAACCGCGCAATGCCGCCGGCTGCCGCATGCCGTCTTCGGCCAGCCTCCGGCGCTAAACTCATCATCACCCACTCCATCTTTGTCGATAAAATCCAAACCGGAACCACGGTGATCACCGTCGATGACCCACCGCCGGAAAAATCCTGCCTTTCATTCACCGTTCTCTCTGGCGCCGAACTTCACGAGGAAGAAGAAAATATATGGTGTATTTGGCAAGGCATTTGCGTCTTTCTCTTACCCTCAAACAACGGAAAGCAGCGAAAGCAGGAGTCTGCTTCAGGATCAAAAAAGCAGCCGCGGGATGCAAAATTTTGAGAACGGAGCACAACCTCGTCTCCCCAAACCCCAACTCGGTTGCGTTTCCTACCGTACAGCAGCGAAAATGGCGTCCCAAACGCACCCTGAGTGCAAGTCACTAGGATCATCCTGCTTATCTGTGTGTTATTCCCTTTCCTGTGATGTATCTCAATGTCTCTTCTTGCTTTGAAAGGTCTTTGAAAATTGAATGTAAATGAGTCGAGTAATGGGACTATCGAGCTCGACTCATCAATCGAAAAACTAGCTCGAACTCAACCTCGTCCAACAATAAACAAGCTCGAGCCGGCTCATGAGCCGGCTCGGCTCACTTAAAACTAAAACATTTAAAAAAGTGCAAATAAAAGAAAATAACAAGCATAGTATTTTTATGACGTTCGGCTAGAAACCAACCTGGGCTATGTCCATACTAACCAACACTCAGTCAAAAAATTCACTAAATCTGTAGTTTTCTTGCAAAGGACACTTCGTTAAATCAAAGAAGTTACTTATAACCTAAGTACTAACCAACATGAGTTAATACAACATAATCTAAATATAATATGAACTTTACTAAGAAAGTGGACTTATATATATAATTTGTTATAGATAATATAAGCTCAAATTATCTGATAATTAAAAGCGAAAGTTATATGAGGTAATTTTATAATGTGAAGTTAATCAATTCACTATTTGCAAATGGAATATAAAATTTGTTAACTATAAATTATATTTATATTTTGATTAATATGTGTATTATTTTACTTTAAAAAATTTATTTGTTGATGTTTTTAAATCATATAAAATATTTATTTTAAATTAAAATATGCATATGAAATACTTTAAATACATGTTAGACTTAGAAAGTAAATTTATTCAAGAATATAAAAGATTTACTTGCTAACCCAAAAATAACTCAAAAAGGACCAGCGACCTCCAATCCGCACCTCCTGCCCACACCGCTATCTCACTGACAAGCCCTTAGGTAGTTCGCTTTCAAGCCCAGCTCCATGCCACCTCACATAACTCGCACGTCCCGCTCCTCCCGCTCGCACTGCTTGCCTCGTCCTGCTCCCACCCGTTGTCTGCACCATACCGTGTCCCGCTCCCCACCCACGTGACTTCGAACTCCAGCTCGAACCGTAACCCACCCAATCGTGTTTGACCCGTGCTATGGCCTGCTCTCTACTCAATTGAGTCTGCGTGTTGGGTCTGTATGAACTTAGTAGGCGCGCAATACTAAGGTGAAATTAGGAATTTCTAGTTTATTTCTTGGGAGATCGACACTCTTTTCATGAGTATATTACTTAACATAATACATGTACTTACATTAAATAAGCCTTAAACAATAGCAAAATTAAACTATCTTTAGATAAATTAATAATGTGTGTAAGCTCAAGCGCAAATCTCTACAGCATTTGCAAAGCTATAATATAAGTTACCTGTAAAATATATAATGAAGCAAGATCCATCCTGGAGTGCTTAAAAGAAGCTAAGGAGAACTTCATAAATTAATCTAATATAAAACTAAGTTGTATTACAATCCGTTCAACAATAATTAATAATAATTAAGCTCGATTATGCCTACTTATAATTAAAATATAATAGAAGATTCTTACCTTTGAAATGACTCATCTAACCTAATTAAATTAAGATTGGCTCATATATATATATATATATTGGTGATGTGGAACCCCTCCGTTTTACGATGAGTAAAATCCTGGTCGACCTAGCAGGCAACCCACGCCACTTACCCAGACCAACTCTTAAGGCTGTCTCGGTCGCCCCATGGGATTCAAACCAGGATCTGAACTTTATCCAGCTGAGCTCCCCCCACATGAGCTAAGCGGCGGTTGGTATAAATATTTTTTTAAAATAACAGTAATAATAATAACAATAATATTATTCAAGAATATAAAAGATTTACTTGCTAACCCAAAAATAACTCAAAAAGGACCAGCGACCTCCAATCCGCACCTCCTGCCCACACCGCTATCTCACTGACAAGCCCTTAGGTAGTTCGCTTTCAAGCCTAGCTCCATGCCACCTCACATAACTCGCACGTCCCGCTCCTCCCGCTCGCACTTGGGACCCTTGGTGCTTTGGGCTAACTGTGGCTGATAGGCTTGAACAAGCTAATCTTTACTCTAGCATCAGTCCCTCTATTACAAATTCAAAAGTTAGCTGGTTTATCTCTACTGATAGTTGGAATTCTGCTTTACCTGTTCCTTCGAATTTAGATGTTTTGATTCGATCCATTCCCATTGCTAATGATACTGATGAATGTTGCTGGACTAAACCTTATAAACCGTCTTTCAAAGCATTTATTATGCAATTTTTTGAAGGTGCTGAGAAAGTGTCCTGGTATAATTTTGTTTGGCACAAACACTATGCCATTCGTTTCTCCATTTTCACCTGGATTGCATTCAAAAATGGTCTTAAAACTGCACAGGCTCTTGCTGCTAGGGGAATTCCGGTTGTTACTCTTTGTGCTTTCTGCAAGACCCAAAATGAAACTCAAAACCATCTCTTTTTTGAATGTGATTTTACCTTTAGCATCCTCAAATGCCTTCTCCCGAGGATGTCTTCTATGCTGCTTAGGCCTAATCTGTGGCAAGTGTTTTGTGAAATTGGGGAGCAGGAAACTGACAAGATTCTTACAAGTTACATGTATCTCACTATGTCTGCTATGGTTTATTTCTTATGGAAAGCTAGAAATGATAGATTGTTTGGTAACACCAATGAGAGCATTGAGACTATTATTTTCAAAATCAAAAGGGCGGTTGGCTTTAAAACATCCAGGACAAAATGCTTCCAACAATTACAGAATATGCTCACTTGATCTTTGCTGTGAAGGTCGCTGATTGGATGCCCCTCGGATGGCTGTCCCTTGCAACCAGGGGTTCGTTGGGTATTTTGAAGGACGATGATGACAGCAATCTGTTTATTTTTTTCCCCTTGGATGGTCTGGACCAGCTGGCTAATCTTCGGCAACCAGGGGAATTTTGGTGCCTACGAGTTTCTATGATTGCACTGAGTCCTTAGCCTTTGGCTTTTCTGCTTACCTGTTTGGCTTTCCTTTTTGCTTACAGGGTTCTTTTGTTTTTCTATTACTCTGTAATCTTTTTTACTTTTCATTAGTTCTCTTTGTTAAGCAGCTGTTTGCTGATAGGGTTTTGTCATTTGCTACATATTTTTTATGCCTAGCATTTGACCTTTTTACTGTAACCGTTTCCTTTATTAATATGATGGGCTCCATTGTTCCGTGCATGACTGATTGGGAGGAGCAACAGCTGGAAGCAGAGTAGAGGTTGAGGTCGCCGATCGAGATCTACGGGGCTCAATTCATTTATTGTTGGCTCCTCGGCCACAAATTTAATTTGAAGTGAGAACTGTTTATCAATGCACGTTCAATTTCGTTATCAAATGTTTAAAAATTGTTCCTTGCAGCAAGCACCACATAAGTATATATGCCCTCTCTTATAGGGATTAGATTTAAGAGGTCGTTGCTCCGTATATGGACTGGCTAGCCCCAAAGGTTTAGAAGAATGTGGAGATGTAGAATTTTGGATGGCTGAGTGCAAGCTAATTAAGTCGTTAGGATCATCCTGCTTTTGTGTTTGTTATTCCCTTGCCTGTGATTTTTCTCATTGTCTCTTCTTGCTTTTAAATGTCTTTGAAAATTGAATTATCTCCCTAATACACCCTAAGAGGGGTGTAAACGAGTAGAGTGTTGGCACTATTGAGTTCGGCTCGTCAGTAAAAAAGCCAGCTCAAGCTCAAAAGACGAGCTTGAGTTAGCTCGTCCCACGATAAACGAGGAGCCGGCTCGGCTCACTTAAAACCACGAGCACGATTTTTAAAAATTAGGTGGGTTTTAAAAAAAAACTGCAATTTTTAACAATTAATAATAATTTTTAAAATATTTAAATTTAAAAAATTATTTAAAAATTATTAATAATTATACAAGACGGCTCGCGATCTTACGAGCCGAGCCTTAACAAGCTCGAACTCAAGCTAAGCAAGCTCAATTTTGAGCTCGACTCGATTCTTGAGCTCAACAAGCTTGGCTCATGAGCCATAAACGAGTCAAGCTTTAGCCGACTCTGCTCACTTACACCCCTACACCGTAATGATATTAAAATATAATTTTAGACATACAACACATCAACATTAACATATTAAAAAGTCACAAGGTGACTAATCACTTTACCTAACTTATAACTACATTAAAAAAACATGTTTAATAAAAATATCCCCTTGCCATTGACCTAGTAATATGCCTATTTTTTTTAATTTTTTTTACTAGTAATATGCCTATGATACACTGCATCTCATATCCTTTTTTACCAATATACTCACGTTGAAAGACTATGGAACCCCAAGAGGTGAGGAGAATTTGAGTTTTTTCTTTTTTTAATTTTAATCAAATAAAATAACTAATGTAAATTTAATGCTAATAGGCAATAGTATAAATTGACACAATTTTAAAAACTTACAAGTAAAAGATAAAAGAATTATATATATATATAATTGCAAGTAAAACAAATAATAATCAAAGTATTTTTATGTGATTCAGCTAGACACCAACTTGACCTATGTCCATACTAACCAACACTCAGGCTAAAAATTCACTAAATCCCCAGCTTTTCTTGCAAAGTCATTTCATTAAATCAAAGACGTTACTTATAATCTAAGTACTATCCAACATGAGCTAACACACTCTAAATATAATATGAGCTTTACTAAGAAAGTGGACTTATATATATATATAAAAGCTCAAATTATCTTATAATTAAAAGAGAAAGTTATTTGAGGTAATTTTATAATGTGACGTTAATCACTTCACTACTTACAAATGAAATATAAAATTTGTTCACTTGAAATTATATTTATATTTTGATTATACGAGTAATATTTTACTTTAAAAAATTTTATTTGTTGAATTTTTTAAATCATATAAAATATTTATTTTAAATTTAAATATGCATATGAAATAGTTTTAAATATATGTTAGACTTAGAAAGTAAATTTATGCAAAAATATAAAAGATTTACTTGCTAATTTTGTGGATGAATAAATTTTGAATGTAGAAAATTTATCCTAAGATATTCAAATAGTACTTCACCCAAAATAAACATTTTCAAATGAGATTTAGTCTTCATTTGGGACAGCTATCTTACTGCTTCTTGAAGCAGTTTTTTAGTATAAAAATAATTAAATTTGTATTAAAAAGCTACTTTAAAAAGTAATAAGAAAGCTATTCCAAATAAAAACTTAAAAAAAAAAAACTCAAGAACTTCAACAAAAGCTGCACCATTGAGTACGTTGAAGCTTTCAAATTAAGGGTTTGATCTCGCAAACATGTATAGCCCTTCTAAATATATTTAACATGAAATATTATATTTAAAGCTCCCGTCTTAATCCATCTTGAGTTTTTCTATGCTCAAATTATGATCAAACTTGGTTTACGCATTTTATATATCATATAAATAGTCATCTTGTATGTCTTAATTCCCTAAATAAATAATAGCCAACCCTTGTATTTCATAGTGACTTTGATTGCATGTGATAATGATTAGGGAGGGCATTTCTACCCCAGTAGGATCATAAGCCCAGAAAGTCAGGCTTTATTACAGCCTTTGCAAAGTAAAAGATATAATGAGTGGAGGTAATAGACAGATATTCAATATCTAATGCGGTGCATTTTATGCTAGAGGTATTTCCTAGGACACATTATCTTGTTTGTTATTATTATCTTCTAGAATGCTCTTTTTGCTTTATAAATAGCAGGTTTTGTAATAGGGAAAGCATTGAATGATATATTACACTCTTTGAAGCCTTTGAGCTTGCTCTTCTTCTTCTTCCCTGGATTGGGAAAACCAAATCCTTCTTGCAGGTCGATTCTTCCGACGATCCACTACATCAATATCAAAATAATCTATTTTAGCAAATTAAAAAAAGTAGAAAATGAAAAAGATTAAAAAATTAGTACTTGAAAAATCTAGCCCTTCGTATAAATTATAAGTGGAGGCAATAAATAGGCATTCAAAATCATTATATGGTATTTAGCCAAATAAAAAAAAAAGAAAACAGAAAAAATTAAAAAGTGCTAAATACTTGAATATAAAAAATTAGTACATGCAATGTCTAGCCCTAAAGGAATTATTAGTACATGCAATGTCTTTATACTTCTAAAGGAATTATAAGAATCATAATGCTTAAGGAAAGCTTATAGGTAAATTTAAGGATTAATTATATGTAAAGTTTTACTAATTTCAAAAATCATTAATCCTTAGTAAGCTAGTCAAAATTATTCATCTAGAGGAGTTTAATTTTAAAGGAATATTAATTTAAAATGGAGAATCAAGATGTTATAAATTATTTTAATAGGAAATCTTCCAACTTATGAACTGTATAAATACTTAAATTTTTTTTATTTCTTTCCAAAAGTTATACTCAATCCGAAATAAATTTTTATACCAATAAAGGGTGTCAACTTATGACTCGACCAGAAACCCCGACCTAAACCCAAAAAAAAAAAACCCAATTTTGGGTCAAACCATTTAACAAATGGGTCAGGTTCGAGTTCTAATTTCCAACCCAATTGAAAAATCAAATTAGGTTTGGTTCAACCCTCTAATCCAAAAAAGACCTAGAAATGGCATGCGTCCTCCATATGTACCTCCTGCCCGCACCACTACCGCACTGGCAGACCTGCGTGAGGTGCGCCCGCAAGCCTCGCTCTATAACACATCATGCAGCTCATATGTCTCGCTCCTCTCGCCCACATTATGTGCCACGTCTTGCTCCCACCATACTGTGTTCCTCTCCCGCTGGCTTGGTCGCACTATGTGATTGAGTACTCCAACCCACACCGCAACCCATCTAGCCGTGCTCGACCGGCACTCTGGCCTGTTCTCCGATCAACAATAATTACTAATAATAAACCTAAATTGCTCCTTCTTATTACTAAAATATAATAAAAGATTCTTACCTCTAGAATAACTCATCTAGCCTAATTAAATTAAGATTGGCCCATTCGAATAGTGGTGGTATGACGGGGGTAAAAAAAAATGACAACCGCTAGTCATGTAACTAATGGATGCATGGATTGAATATGCCACGTACTCTGATGATCTCTTGATCACGAACAAATTAATGATGTAGAACACAAGTTTTGATAAATGAATCAATGATATAGTTTTTATAAGGTTTATCAACACCAATTTGGGATCAGAAGAAAACATTGATAACATATAGCCATTTTTAAATTGTAGTCGCTTATAGAAGACTCACTTGCCATTAATGATTCCATATGATGAAGGTTTGTAGAGGCTATACCAACAAAAAAAATTCAAAACCTTCCACTCTAATTTGGTATTTAAACCTGCAAGTTTACATGACCATATAACACAATGATGTTATCTTTAGGTTCTTGGGATTGGCCGACTCTTATCCCAACAATTTCGAAAATTTGCAAAAATCGATAATTTAATCCAACATGTTTGTTTGACAAATGTATGAAATTCATGATCACCCTGATTCTTCAAACTTTGCTTTTAATAGATTTGACAAAATAACATAATTCTAGTGATAATATTTTTCCATTATTTTTTACTCATTTGATTATCATTCCAATTATGTAATATGCCTGATAAACTGTGGATTTTATAATTTCAGAGAAAAGAAATTTTCATGATTCTCTTAATTTGCTTTAAGTCCTTATGACATCAATACTTTTTCCACATAGGGAAATTCTCAAAAGCGATTTTCCTTTTTTTAGTCTTATATGTTTTTTTATTGGAAAAATTAGTGTCAAAGCCCATTTTCAATTACTATAAACAAATAATCACAACAAAGCTAACAAAAACAAAAATTACAACTCAATGAAGAGTAAAGTTGTAAAATTTGTAGAAACTCTTATTCTAGTTTTGTGCAGCAAGAACCCATTGAGGAAGAAGATGAACAGTAGAAGGAAAGTAGTAATTCGTATTTCTTAATGTACGCGGTTACAGAGTAGGTGCCTAAATAGAGTCCTGAGAAGGACTTTACACGTGTAATATAATTACTGGATTACAAGAATGGAAAGATAAAGTAAATAGCTGACTGTACATCTTCTTTAAATACACTAACATCCCCCCTCAAACTGAGAATTAGAGGAAATGGTCAGTTTGGATCGTAGCAACTTGAAGCGAGGAGTGGATAACGGCTTGGTAAGGATGTCAGCTAGCTGATCGATCGTGCTGATGGGTAATAACCGGATTACTTTGTTCTGAATATGCTCATGAACAAACCGCTGATCAATTTCAATATGCTTGGTGTGCGCATGAAAAACGGGATTATTACCGAGAGCAATAGTTGAGGTGTTGTCACAGAAAATGTCCACCGGTGAAGGATGATCGATACAAAAGTCGGCGAGCAACTTTTTGAGCCAAATAGTGTCCGCTGTTGCTGCAGCTAATGCGCGGTATTCAGATTCAGTTGATGAGCGGGACACAGTAGTCTGCTTCTTAACAGTCCAGGAAACAAGTGTATCGCCCAAAAACGTGCAGAACCCGGACGTTGATTTCCGGGTGACGGGATCCGATGCCCAGTCCGCATCGGAGTACGTCTTGAGCAGTAGAGTTGATTTGGTGATAGGCAGACCAAACTCGGTGGTTCCTTTGATGTATCGGATCAGCTTTTTCAACAAAGATGTATGAGCTGAGGCTGGATCGTGCATATGCTGAGACAAAGCATTGACGGCGTAGGCAATGTCTGGTCGTGTGAGAGTCAAATATTGCAAGGACCCGATCAGTTGGCGATAGACGGCTGGAGAAAAACAGGGAGTTGAATTAGACAGATTTCCTGCAAGTTTCGTAGCACAGGGATTAGCAACTGAGTTGCAATTTTGCAACTCAGCGAGTTCGACAATAGACTTAGCATAGAAGGCTTGAGACAAAAAATACTTATCAGAGGTTGTATCAATTTTGATGCCTAGGAAGTGAGTCGGCGAACCATGATTCTTCATGGTAAATTTAAGTTGTAACTGTTGAACGAGCTGATGGATCGTTGCCGGTGAGAAGGATATCATCAACATAGACAAGTAGATATAATTGCACTGTATTCCGATGGAGAAAAAGGAGCGAGGGATCGGCTTGACTATGCGAGAACCCGAGTTGTTGTAAGTATGATGTGAATGTTGTATACCACTCACGAGGAGCTTGGCGGAGACCGTAGATGGCTTTTCGCAGACGGCACACATGATTAGGATTTGTAGAATCCTCAAAGCCTTTTGGCTGTTTCATGTAGACCACCTCATTGATGTCACCATGCAAGAAGGCATTGGTTACATCCAATTGAAGAATTTTCCAACTATAGAATAACGCGATTGTGAATAGGATACGAATAGTGGGAAGCTTGGCGACTGGACTAAACGTGTCGCTGTAGTCTAAACCGTGTTCTTGTTGATTGCCAAGTGCAACCAATCTGGCTTTGAACCGAGCAACCGAGCCATCGGAATTGTACTTAGTGCGATAGGTCCATTTCGATCCAAGAACAGAGCACGTTAAAGGAGGAGCGACTAGTTCCCAGGTTCCTTGTTTTTGAAGAGCAAAGAACTCTTCGGCCATAGCACGACGCCATTCGAACTTTTTGCTAGCCTCAGAGTATGAGGTGGGATCTAAACTTGATTGTTCTTTATGTAATAAATTGAGTTTTTGAACTGGTTTAAGTGACCCAGTTTGACGTCGGGTAGTCATTGGATGTTTGGGATGGAGAGCAGCCGGTATGGTTTGATCAATACTAGCAGAGGCTGGAATACTTATTTCAGGTGTCGTAGAGGAGGTTGCAAAAGGCTGAGAAACGACGACATTGTGCTGAACCGTAGGAGTGGAGTGGCGCACAGAGCCTGATGAGGTGTTATATTACTGAATCGAAGCAGGGGTTAGTAGGGATGGTGGCAGCGGCATAGTAGGAGACAATGCAGCCGAGGTCCTGGTAGTAAAAGGAAAAATAGATTCATTAAATTGTACATGACGAGAGTAAGTCACTTTATGAGTAGACAAATTTTGACATTTATAGCCTTTCATAACGTCGGAGTAACCAAGAAGAACACATTCAGATGAGGTTGGATTTAGTTTGTTACGAAGCATTCGAGGAGTAAGCGGGTAACACAAACACCCGAACGGACGAAGATGATCGTACGAAGGTGTAGTGTTAAACATTCTGTACAGGGGAGTAGAATTGTTGATCGTCTTAGAAGGAAGACGATTAATGAGATAGACCGATGTGTTGACAGCATCAGCCCAATAATCCATAGGCATTCCGACGTTATGAAGAAGAGTTCGAGCGGTGGAGATGACATGTCTGTGCTTTCTTTCAGCGACCCCGTTTTGTTCGGGGGTATAGGGACAAGCTGTCTGATGACAGATGCCTACATTCCGAGTAAACACTTGAAATTTGTGATTGACGAACTCGCCGCCACCGTCTGTTCGAATGATCTTAAGCTTGCGATTCGTTTGACGTTCAATAAAAGATACAAATTGTATAAACGTATTAGTAACTTCAGTTTTAGAAATAAGAGGAAATAACCACGAAAACCTGGAGTAATCATCAATGAAAATTACATAATAGCGGAACCCCTGATGAGAGGGAACCGGAGCCGGTCCCCAGACATCAGAATGAACAATTTCTAATGGAGCATTAGTGCAGGTAAAGGAATTATCAAAAACTAATTTCTGTCCTTTACAAGAAATACAAGCAGAGCACATAGGAGAAGAAGAAGAGATACAGAGAGAGGGATTAAGAGATGCGATCTGCTGAAGAATACGATGGTTAGGATGGCCCAGTCGCTGATGCCAGTTGATGAGACGATTTTGGGTGACCGAGAGACCCGTGGGCTGAGTTTGTCGTTGTGCCGCAAGCTTGTACAACCCATCCTTACATGGACCTGTAAGAATAGTTCGATTGCTCTGCCGGTCCTTGAAGACAAAACCATTTTGATCAAATGTAATGGATAAGTTATTATCTTGAACAAGCTTAGAAATAGACAACAAATTATATGATAAAGACGGAATGTGTAAAAGTTTAGAGAGAAGAAGCTTACTATCGGGGGTGGGAAGGATACCAGTGCCTGTATGGGCAATAGGAACCGACCTTCCGTCCCCGATTGTTACCGAATCAGAGCCATTGTAGTTAGTGGAATTGGACAGATTTTCCAACGTATTGGTCATATGAGCCGATGCTCCTGAGTCGATGTACCAGTCAGTGGACGAGCTGTTATCTGTGCTGGCGAGAAACGCATTCGGATTCTTGGTTGATTGCTGATTTGGCTTGTAATTAATGTTGAGTCGATGCCAACACGCATCAGCTTGATGGCCCTTCTTCTTGCAAATTTGGCAGAATATAGCAGAGGACTGAGATGAACGGTTCGACGAATTTGTATCGGAATTGTTTCGAATCCGACCACGACGACCGCGACCTCTAGAGGCGTATAATGCAGCCTGATTTTCGGGCAGCCTGGGAAACTTGGCGGCAGCGGCTTTAAGATGTATTTCTTCGCTAATGAGAAGAGAATACAAGCTGTCGAGAGAAAGCGAAGTCTGTAATGTGCGGATTGAGGTAGTGAAAGACTGATATTCAGGAGGTAACCCGTTCAGGATATAGATGATAATATCTTCAGGATCGACCGAAGAACCCACAGAGGCAATCTGATCTATTATTTTCTTGATCTCAGTAAGGTACTGAGTCATAGTGAGATTCTGCATCGAGACATTGTGAAGCTCGTGCTTAAGCTGAATTACTTTAGAGCGGTTGGACGATTGGAACCGAGTATGAAGCGTAGACCAAATGTCATGCGTTGATTCAAGATGAATCACATAGGGTAGAACCGACGGAGCAATGGTAGAACACATGGCAGTCGCAAGATTCTGATCCGTGATGGACCAGATTTGAGGATCAAGATTCGGATCTGCATTTTCGGACGCAGATTTGGATTCTAGAAATGCAGCGAAGCCATTTGCTTTGAAAAGCTTGGCAATCTGCGTACTCCAGATGGGAAAATTTTCCGGGCTTAACGCGTGGGGAACAAGAAATTTCATATTGGATATAACGAACTTGAGCGATGGTGAGATTTCCGGAACCAACGACGCGCCGGACGTGGTAGCGGCTGTAGAAGAGGAGGCAGCGGATTGAGATGCCATGGCCAGGTCTTGAGAACTGGAAGACTCTTGATACCATGTAGAAACTCTTATTCTAGTTTTGTGCAGCAAGAACCCATTGAGGAAGAAGATGAACAGTAGAAGGAAAGTAGTAATTCGTATTTCTTAATGTACGCGGTTACAGAGTAGGTGCCTAAATAGAGTCCTGAGAAGGACTTTACATGTGTAATATGATTACTGGATTACAAGAATGGAAAGGTAAAGTAAATAGCTGACTGTACATCTTCTTTAAATACACTAACAAAATTGAGCTGCAACAAAATTGTAGCATTGTTTAAAAACTAGAAACTAAAAATGGTGAGATTGGCACAACAAAAATGTGGACCCATAATAAGAGAGAACGTATAAAGTTCATTTTAAACATGAAATCCTGCAAAATTCCCATGGTTGCCACAAGGACCATCCAAGTGGATTGAGAAATTGTTACATATGGTGTTGATCATCGTTGTCCACTTGAGCCACTACGAAAAAGCAAGCAGAAAAAATGTGGAGGAAATAGACAACCATAATGTATCAAGCATAAACCCTGACAAGCTAGCATATCTTATAGGCAAGCAAATCTTACTCCAACAAACAAGACGTAGTTTATTGTAATTCTATTCCCATGAAAAAAGGAATTTAGCACAAATTCTATCAATAAATTTAAAACAACTTTTGAGTAAAATGACACCCCTAATCAAATAAGCTATTGAATTCTATATAGTGACACAAATGTATTGAAGCCTCCTAGCAAAGAAGAGCAATTTTGCTTTCCAACCATCCAATAAGTGAGATATTTTATGGAATTGACAATTGCCCAAGAGGCGGCGGCAGAGCGAAGCTCATTGGTTTTTTTTCAATTGACAATTAAGCACTGAGTCGGATGGGTTCAAGTTAACCTAACTAGTGAAGAATAAGTGTTTGCTGATTTTGGAGGTTAGACATGATGGAGTTGAGGTGGTTAGAGGGAATTTTTATTGCGTCCTCCCACCTGACGTAGAGCTACATCAGGTAGCCTATGATATGTCGCCACGTGCACTTACTTTTTACCGCGCGGCCCGACGTCCCGACTCGGACCGACTCCGGGATTACTATGTTCGCGTATTGCTCGGTATTTGCTCGGTATTGCTAAGTACTACTCGGTATTGCTTAACAATAACAAGAAATATCGCTCTATGAAGAGCAATACCGAGTAATACCTAAAAGAACTCGGTATTGCTCGGTATTTCTCTGTATTGGTTTTCATAGAATAGTATTTTTCAATTTTGTCGAGCAAAATCGACCAATACCTAGTAATACCTAGCTACGCAAACTCTCGGGTCCGTTACGGGTCGGGTCGTCGGGCCGCGCGGTCAAGAGTAAGAACACGTGGCCACATATCATAGGCTACCTGATGTAGCTCAACGTCAGGTGGGAGGACGCAATAATTCGGTTAGAGGAGGCCCACCGGTTGGCTTTTATGGCAGATTTTAATGCTTCAAGTTTTATTGTGTGTTGGAGCTTTTTTATTTTTTATTTATTCTTTTGAAAGTTAAGAAAAATCAATCCTTATCTTCACATATTGAGACTTCATCTACCGGTTTTAACTTTTCCCTTGCAGACTCATCCTGATATCATCATGTCCATTTCCAACAAATAATCTGGAAAAAAATAGAAATTGTGGGCCCCGTTCTCGCTGTATAATATTACCTTCTAATCACTCATTGAAAAAGTGCCACGCTGTAGATCCAAGTGCCACGCAGGAGCACTTTTCCCATAAAAAAAAATCAAGAGAGAGCACTTTTTCGCAAAAGAATCGGGATATCCTCACCTACCACACGTGGCCAACATCCATTGGGTTTGCGAGTATCGAGCTCGCGGTAAGCGATGCGGAAGGTGACGGAATCTTCCCTCCTGCTAGCCGAGCAGTCCCAAAAAAACTCTTCAAATTGCAGGCCAATTCACGCTAATAAGAACCCGTCAGGCGAACGAAGTGGAAGAGAAAGGAAGTGTTGGTTGATGCGATCCGCTGTTCCGTGTTAGACAAAGGAGGACCAGAGCAAACGAAGAGTAGAGGTTGAGGTTGCCGATCGGAAACGACAGAGATCAGTTCAGTTGCTGTTCGGGATTACGCGAGTGAGAGACGGTGGCGGCCGAAAACGGGAATGAAGCAGGGGAAGTACGAGCTCGGGCGGATGCTGGGAGAGGGAAGCTTCGGGAAGGTGAAGTTTGCGAGACGGGTGGACACCGGTGAGGCATTTGCCGTCAAGATCCTTGATCGCAAGCGGATACTCGACCTCAAGATCGACGAGCAGGTACGTGCCCACGCCGCGGCGTTGCCTCCGCCACCGCCGTTGCTCAATCAGCTTCTCTAATTCTTTATTTTATCATTTCATTAGTATTTGGAGATCAGAAAGGGTTTTTGGGAGTAGATTTGAGGGTTATTTGGTTCTTTTTTGAAAAAAAAAAAATCTCTGTATAACTTTTTCAGCTTAAAAGGGAAATCGCGACGCTCAAACTTCTGAAACACCCTAACGTCGTCCGACTCCACGAGGTCCGTACTATCTTTTTCAATTATGAACTCCTCACAGTTTTTTTTATTATTGGCTTCTTTAAAGTTAATTAAATTTGATATCAATTATTAGGAAAGCACGAATCTGCTAATGATTCCGACGAAAAATACTCCTCAGGAAGTACGGAGCCTGGCCCAATACTTGACTTTTTGCTGCTTTCCCCGGCCCATGAACTTTTCTTCTTTGATTTGCGATTTTAACCATTGTTTTTCTCTCATGATCTCCTAAGTGGTGGGAATAAAATAATTGCGGGTCATGTATCTATGAGATTAGTTACCGGTAGAGTCGCTTAGAGATTAGTTACGTCATCATGCATCTCCTATAGGGATGATAGCGGGTAAATACCCTCGTTAAAAAAAAAATTGTGATTTCAAAGATATTTTAAAATTTAAGTAATTTATATACATATCATAAAATTATCATATACTTATATATTTAATATTTAAATTTTTATATTTATTTGTATATCACAATAATATTTAAATATATATATTAGTTATATCCTTAGGCTTCAATAATTCTATTATGCATACTTCTTTATCTCTTTCAATAATATAAATATTTATTTAGGGTAAAAAGTAAAAATTTACTTGTTTCCATCATTTCTTATAGGACTATTAACTATCGAGTTATGAACTTAATACAAGTGGAATTTAATCTCAGGACAAGTCTTTAAACTGATATCATTTAAAATTTATTTTCATAAAAACAAATTAAGGTTGGAAATGAGGATGCTCAACTGGATGAGTAGCTTTACTCTTAGAGATAGGATATGAAATGAGCATATACGTGAAAAGGTTGGAGTAGCACCAGTGGAAGATAAGATTAGAGAGAATCACCATAGATGATTTGGTCACATAAAACAACGGCCTTCCGATGACCTGGTTAGGAAAGTAGAGATAGTAGACTTAAATTGTGTTAAGAAGGTAGAGATAGATCTAAAAAGACTTGATTAGAAAATATTAGAAATGATATTTCTTTATTAGATTTAAATGAGAATTCGAGTTTTAACATGACACAATGGATTACTTTTATGTTTGACTCAAAGTAAAATAAACGTAATGTATAGTCATATAATAGTAGTAGCTAGTGGCGACAACAGTCAGTGGTGGCTATGGGGGTGACGTTGGTCTCCGACAATGATCAGCGGTGAGCGGTGATTGTGGTGTTCGATTGTCATCTATGATGAATGACGATGGTGGATGCTATGGGTGTCAATTTATGACTGGACCTGAAAATTTGATCTGGAAATTTTGATTTTGGGTCAAACCATTTGAAAAAATGGGTCGAGTTCGAGTTCTAGTTCCCTACTACTCGTTTGAAGAATCACTTTGGATTTGAATCAACCTGCTCCGCAGGCCAGCGCGTCCTGCCTTCACAGTTAGCACTAGCAAATTAACATGCAGATCCGTAGGCCATGCACTGTGTCGTGTAGCTCGTGCGTCACGCCCGCACCACGTCCCTCTACTACATACACCGCATGACCACGTTCTGCCTGCACCGTGTGACCACATCCAAACTCCAGCCTGCACTGCATCCTGCCCAACCTCACTCGCACCTACGCTCGACCTGTGTTTTGTACTCTACGTCGCCTGTTTTGTGCTCGCCCAAGTTTGGGTGTCGGGATGAGTTAACCTGGATTGGGGTGGGTTGGGTTCGGGTTTATATTTCTAATTACACATTCGTGTAATCAGGTTGAGTTCATATTGGAGCAGTCCAGAGCAGGTTAGTTTCGGGTTGGACCTGAACCATACTCAAAAACCCATTTTGACACCCCTGATGGTGGCGATCAATGACAGTGGCAGTGAGTAACGGTTATGTCAGTGGTGACAGTGATGACCACATAGGCTAACAAAGACGAACTAGAGGGCAACAGTAGGCGGCGGAAGAGATTGGCGATGGCTGACAGTTGTCGACAATAGTAGATGGTTGGCGACGACAACGCAGTCTCCTTATGGTGTAAAAGTAATTTAGCCAAAACTAAATGAGTTTACAAATACATTAAAAATGAATTAGGAAATGAAAAATGTTCCTTTTTCATCAAACCAAATACCCAAATATTGAATTACATTGCATCTGGAATATTTTTCATTCACTTTTCAGTAACCAAACAACCTCTTAATGAAAAGGAATGCAAAGTTAAATTTTGACAAATTCTAAATTCATTTTGTAGTTTTTTTAATGCATTGAAAACTCACCTAATTTTCGCCGAATTCTAAATACACCACAAGTTGATTTTGTTGTTGATGTTGATCGCCAACATCGCTGGCTGACCATCGATGCCGCTAAACCTTGTCTGCCACCCCATGCTGTCATATGTCGCTTTTATCCATCATCATCAATCATCATCCGCTATCATCATTCAATTTTACATTGCTTTCATTTTACTTAATAGAAATTAAGAAAAGTATTGATATGTATTTATTTTACACCTATAAGAACCATTCGAAATATTTCAAATGTATTGCATATATTTTATACTGTATTCTATTTTACCATACATTTCTTTTTGTGTGAAAAAATAGCTTCTAAATTGATAACTTCTAAAATAATTACAGATTAAACTAAATTTTCACTACTTTTCCATTTAATTATTTTGATGCGTATATCATTATTTAGGTAATAGAACGGTTTGAAATGGCAGTTGTGGGCGGGGGCATGTTAGAGGGCTTTGGCCAACACAACTTGTACGGCCCATGTAGTAAGCGTGATTGAAGGCCCCACCCACGACATGCATTTCTCAACATGCATCACGTGCCCAGTCCCCACCTAGATGCTTGATGCAAATTTTTTTTAAGGCATTTGATTTCGTGTATATATATATATATATATATATACTTCATTAGCTTTTTTTGGTGGCAACAAGCTAGCGAAATTCTTGAGGACAACGATTGATCGAGTGGGGATGATTGAATCCATGATTGTCTGGGAAAAGCGCAGTGACTTTATCTTCTCTTCGTTATTGGAACTGATACTGCACATAATTTTTGCTATAAAATTTGAGGCATTTAGCTGCTCTTTGATTCACGACTACCTAATCTAAACATTAACAATATAAGTGAGGCTAGTTTTGAATGAAAAAGGGGTCTGAAAGGTGTTTTAGTCTATAATAGACATAACAAATGGACATTGAATTATATACCCAGATAATTATTTGGTCTGAATTGGCTTTAATTGTAGCTATCTTACTTCTGCCTAATCCTTTCATCTTCATGATCTGCAACCTCCAATTATTTGGAATTTTTTTATAGTCCTTGCATGCCTCCACCACCCAATCAATTGGAAAAATCCAATTTTCATTTTAGTTGATCTCCATTAATCTAATGAAAAATCCAATCATTCTTCACAGCTGGAAAAAGGGGTTACGGTATTTTGCTTGAGAATTTTATATCTGCTACACTTATCAATATCAGAGTTTAAACTTATTAGATTTGTTTGGTGTTGGAATATTATATTAATGGAGAGAGTTTATCTCGTAGTCATGATTGATGCTCCCTACAAAATCAGAATGGTTCACAAAATTTTTTTTTTTTTTTGGGAGTGAAAATTCATGTAATGGAAAAAACTGTGGAATCTTTGTTGAATAAAAAAAATCCACTAGTTGAAGTCTTAAGTGTTGGGTAAACCACACAACGAAACAAACAATAAAATTGAAATATAGCATAAAGTAAAGGACACCATGATTTAACGTTGAAAAATCCGAAATCGGGAAAAAACCACAGAGCAACAACACACCAAGAAATCTACTATGAAAATTGGGAGAAATAAGTATAGATCTCTCTTCTCTCTCACTCTTTCCTTGCTTCTCTATTCTTATACACCATCCTATCACTCTAAACAAAAGAGAAAAGCTTTTATATAACATCAAGAGATGCCACCCTTGAGAAAAACAAAAAAGAAAAATTGTTCAGTCTGCCTCGAAGCACCACGGTGCCATTTTGGAGCGCCGCAGCGCTCAGTGATCCATCACCAGTTTATTAAATAGCGTTACGTCTCTCCACTCTCAGTCTTTTCTCCCAGTAAACTTTTGCAGCACTGAGCGCTCGGGTACACATTGTCGGAACGTACTAAAAATATTACCATTTAAAGCATCATAGATATTACAAGATATACATTTCACATAAGAGGTGAAGTGACATTTTATAATGTCCTGAAATTAATTAAGTATTATTATGAATTTTGATTATGTAATGCTTTTATATAGGTTTAATTAGAGAAATTGTATTTTAAGTTTGACGAGGTTCAAAATTATTCTGCTTACTATTCTATATAATTTTGCGAGTTCACAAAAATTTCTTTGGTATTATTCTCATATCTTTTGAATTACTAATGATTTTTTTAATTTCTAGGTTATATAATTATTTTATTAAAATTAGAGTTTATTAATTTTTATTTAAGATTTAAATGATATCTAAAATTATGAAATAATTCTTTAAAATTGGAGATAACCTAAAGTATGTTTCATAAAAGAATTGAAATTATTTTAAAATATTCCGAATTCTATAATATTTTTCATTATTAAAAAATTTTAGTTTGTCATTAAAATGAGCTCCAAAATTTATGAGAATAATATCAGAGATTAAGGATAACCGATGGAACTTCTCATAAAAATTTAAGTTCATTTGAATTTTATGAAATTTACATATAATTTAATGATCATATTTTTTTTTACAACAACAACAACAACATCAAGCCTTTATCCCACTACGTGGGATCGGCTACATGAATTCATAAGTCAAGAATGACTTGAAAATATTTCCTTAAAATTTTAAGCTAGTTTGAATTTTTTATAATTGATTATGATTTATTGAAATTATTTATTCATTAATATTTAAAATTTAATGAATTTACTATTTTCATTTTGGTTTAATTTTACATTTCTTTAATTATTGGTTTATTATAAGTTCAATGCAATTTACTTTATTTTTTTTATAATTTTTATTAAATGAGTCTAACTAGCTTTAATATCATTTATACATTAATAAAAGATTCGTAAGTTCATAGTTCTCCTATCCTTGCCTAGAATTAGATTTTTGGAAATTTCTTACCTAATGAACTTAAATATTGTTGAAATTAAAACTAGAGATTATTATTATCCTTATGTCAATCCTCAAAACTTTAGGTCATTTGGAATTAAAATGAATTTTAAATATTTTTTCTAAAACTTAGGGTTGATTTCTAGGGTTTTGTTAGGGTTGGGTCAAGGGGTTTAACCCACTTAGGGTTGGACCACCTAGAGGAGCTGGCCAAGGGTCTTAGGAAGAGTTATGTAAAGCTTGGAGATTTTGATTTAGATTTGGATAGGTTTATCCTTAGTGAACCCAATGAGGGTTAAACTAGTGTTGGCCATGATCGAAGGGCTTGACAATGGGTCAAACATATGCCTACATATCCTCTAAATAAGCTAAAAACATTGGGATTTAATGTCAAGGCCATTTGGCTTGAATTGGATAATTAGATTTGATTTTTGGGTTTCTTTTCGGGTTTTGGTGAAACATTGGTTAAACATGGTCAAAAGTGCTTGATCATGCGTCAAGCATCTGTTAAGGTGATTCTATGATGCATTAAAGCTAGTTAGACTCAATTACATGGACATTTTGTTTGAATTAGGTGTTTAGGTTTTATTTTAGGGTTTTTGGGGTTAACAGAAAGATTTTGGTCAAACTGATTTTGACCATGGGTCAAATGGGTTGACCAAGGCTCTTTGACCAATAGGGTGGGTCCAAGGGCAAATCAAAGGTTCCTAGGATAGATCCTAAGGTTATGGGCCACCTAGTGTAGGTCACATAAATCCTGCCAAACGGGATTTACGCTTGATGTAAATCTCACGGTGGAATAACGTTTTGCCGTAAATCTCGGATTTATTAAATCCTGTAGTTTAGCGGATTTATTAAATCCTGTAGTTTAGCGGATTTATGAGATTTGGCCGATGAAGTGCGCGAAAGGGAGAAAGCACCTCCACAGTGAGCCCTACACATATCTAAGCTATATTGATTAGCATAATTAATATAATTTAAAATATTAATAATTAAGTAAATTAATTAAATAATTAATATTATAATTAGTGCATAAATTAATCATCTAATTTAACTTAATTAAATAGTTAGTAATATAATTAGTAATAAAAAATTAATCTAATCAGCTTAATCACTATAGTTTTAAATAGAAATTATTAAAATTTAAATAATTAATGAAATTTTAACTAGGTGTATTAGTTAAATAATTATTTATTTCCAAAAATTATTAACTAATTCATTATATATCAACTACTTAATCAATTGACAACTAAGTACTTTGATAATTAGTACTATAATCAATAATTAAATTTTTAATTATGCTAATTGATAACTAAGCAAGATTCTAATGATATTACTTGTCATTACAATTTACTGATGTTAATCAAGATAGAAATTAATAATTTATCTTACTTAGGAAGTAATTAAAATTAAAAACATAAGATATTTAATTTTATAATGAACCAACCGGCTTAAATCCTAGATCACATTGTCAAATAGTTTCATAGGATTTAACAGGATTTATCACTTAAGTTGCCAAACAGTTTTCAGGATTTAACAACCCCAGGATTTACAGGATTTACTAAATCCTAAGTAAGTAAATCCTATTGTTTACCAAACAGCCCTTTAAAAATTAGGGCATTTTGGTTATTTTTGAGGTTTTAAATTTTGACTTATTAATCTACGGAGTTCTACTATTTATCTAGAGTGCTTGGGAGTTTCCTAGGATGTTTAGGTGGCTTTTTAAGCTAATTACAGGTTAACTAGACCATCAATGGTTCAATTAATCCCAAGGATTCACTTGGGATTAATTTTGAGCTTTAGCTTTTGGTTTTAGCTTCAACCTATTACCAATGGGTCTGGAAAGGGTTGAGAAGGTTATAAATTGGATTAGGAGGGACGATGGTAGGGTTCTAAGGGTCCTGGATAATATCTAAGGCAAATTAAGAAATACCTAGCCTAAGGGTCTCAATGGTCTTTTTTTTATTTTTCAAAATTTTTTTATTTTTATCTTATACTAGGATTTCAGATTTCTAGTGGCTAACCAAAATGGTCTTTTTTATTTTTATTTTATACTAGGGTTTTAGATTTCTAGTGGCTAACCAATGCTAAATCCTTAGGAAATCTAGTTATGAGGGTACTATGAAGAAGACCATACACTAAGAAAAGAAGCCTAATGGCTAAAGCTATAAGCACATGAGGGTGATTTCAAATTCATTAGAGAATGAGGTCAAAAGTTGGATGAACACTTGAAAATTTCTTCAAAAAAATAAAAAATTTACATTGAAAGAATTCAATTTACAAACCTGTTAGTGATTTGGAGAGATGAAGAGGAATTTATAAACGTTACATTAATTTACAACACCTCAAAATAGTTACAAATGAATTCTAAGAAGTTTTGGGAGTCCCCAAAACCTGGAAACGGTTACTGGAGGATCATATGTACGATGAGTTCAAATTCACCTGAATTTTATACTGATTGATTATACGATTTCCAATCGTATGTATAATTCTAATTCTGGATTCTGGCTAAAACTTCCATTGGCAGCTATTAAAAGGTTCATTACAAGAAATATAAATGGTTAACTTCCAATGGCTAAGCATGTTAGATCATATGTACAATCATACAATTGCATATATGATCCAAAAATTGTATTTAGAATCCTTATTGTTTTAAAATATCTATGAAAAATAAGTCTTATGGTTACCTACTCAGTCTAAATTCGTACCGAAAGGTTCTGATAGGCTTTCAATGTCTTACTTAGACTAAGCAACCTATAGTGCCAGCAGGCAAAAATAGTTTGCAATTGCAAGACTGAAAAATAAATTATAATTACATAACTAATCATTAATTCTTCGATTGAGCTCATGCGTTTTTTTCCCATATATCTTGTCCTGTTTATGAGGTCTCATTTGCCTCCGATGTAATTTATCCCACTATTTTGATATGCATCTTATGAATCCTTTAATCACTTAATCGAAACATTAATATATCAAATTGTATCCTTAAAATCAGGTCGCCTATGCTGTTGACTTATGGGGTCAACATTTATGAGATCGTTGTTTTGACTTTAAATTTGCAAAAAATTGAAATCATCCTGTCCCAGAATTAAATTCAAAAGCTTAGGCTCAAACTTTCAAGTGCTTTGGATCTGAATGTTTCCCCAAAACACGAGCTTGATAGGATGGATATTCTAAAACACATGACGAATCAAATACTTTCCAAGGTTTACTATGAAACAACTACTAAATTTTTAGCTATGCATATATTTTTCTTCATTACCTTTTACTCTCACAGAGAAAAAGGATTTATGTAGCTGATCCCACATAGTGGGACAAAGGATTGATGTTGTTGTTGTTGTGCCTTTTACTCTCACTGACTTTGTTGCTATCCATATTAGATGAAATGCCTTGCTGATCCAAATGTCAGTTTTTTTTTCCTCTTGCATGAGAATTGTGATTAAATTTGTGGTTTAAAGCTTAAACTACAAACTTTATATCAATTACTTTGTAATGTATATTACTAAGATGCTAATACCTTTGTCTGCTAAATTTGCTACTATTAATCTTTGATTGTTTGTTTAACAAACAATTGCAGGTCTTTGCAAGCAAAGAAAGAATCTATATGGTGCTTGAATATGTGAATGGTGGCGAGTTATATGATAAAATAGTAAGCATCAACACCTATTCATACTTTAGTACATGCATTTTAACTTTTGACTTTTAACCTTAATGACAAGGCTTAGCTAATTCTAGTATTGTAATATATGTTCTTTATTGGAATGCTTTGAAGGCGTCTAAGGGAAGGCTTTCAGAGCAGTTTGGTCGAAATATTTTTCAGCAGTTGATTGATGGCATAAGCTACTGTCATGATAAAGGAGTTTATCATAGGGACTTAAAGGTAGTTTCCACGTTTTAGATGCATAATCTTATAATAGAAACTATATGCTTTCATCCATTTGTCCTGTCTCAGAATTCAGTCTCAGAAATTTATGTATACAATTCACGGCAAACAAACCATCATCAGCTAGGAATATTTTACCTAGAGCAGAATAACTATTTATTTGCAGAACTCTTTTTTAAATGTGATGTAAATACTAATTGTAACCTAGAATAAAAGGATATCGTGGTTAGTATGGCTTCTTATTACAAATAGCCTATTAAAGGATGCAATAATTGTCAGGGTATTGCCAGGATTAAAAAAAAAAATTCAAATAAGTGTTTTTAGAATGGATTTAAAAGCTTGCTGCAAATTTTGTTTTTATGAGTTAGAACTAAATCAAAAATACATTTAGCTTTTAGATCCACCATCTTATGTTCCTCTAAATAGAAGAAAGATAGGAGCAAGGATGAAGTAGAAACCAGTATTATTGCCGCATAATAGCTACTTGTTATGTAGTATAGATCAAAGTAAGTGACAAAGTTTCAGTGTGATAAAACGTTAGTTAAATCATTTTTAACACAAAAACATAAGCAAATAGGTGAGAACTAATTAGTAGTATTTCTAAACCAACAAAGTTTTCAGTTATCCAATATGAGATTAACCCCAAAACTCTCACTGGCCTTAAAATGTCTCTTAACCATATGATACACTCTAGTGGCCATTACTACCCCTTAAACAAAACATTTTCATGTAGAGCCCTTGTGGGAGTTACCCACTATTGAATCAGAAAAAGCATTTTTAGTATGTACCAAAGGCCCATTTTGGTCACAAATCATATGAACTACTCAATCCAAAGATAATCATTATTAAGCTTATAGATGAGAGCTAAATATTGCAATTTTTCACACTACTGTATTTTCAGCTATCTAATATGGGATAAACCTAATATTCTCATATTCCTTAACAAGAATTTCATTTACCAACTTTTTACTTTATTTTAGTTGTAAAACCAATCAGCTTGAGTGGGAGTTAAACCCTTCACCTCACACTTTATAAGGTGGGAACAATGCACTTGATCTAATGCTCATTTCTCGCAAGTTATTATAGGATCAATTCGATTTATTTTGTCCTCTAATAAATCTCTATATAATAGTTTCTTTTGTTCATATATTTATTTTTCTATCATTCCTGCTGCAGCCTGAAAATGTTCTTGTTGATGCCATGGGTAAAATAAAGATATCTGATTTCGGACTTAGTGCTTTATCACAACAACTTTGGGTATGTGGTCTATGATATGCTTACAGATAAAATCGAGTCGGATCATACTAAATCATTTTCTGCTATAATTCATCGTTCTTATTTTCTTTATTAGAATGATGGGCTATTGCACACAACTTGCGGAAGTCCTAACTACGTTGCTCCTGAGGTGAGCGTTTGAAGTTGTGAAAATACGACAAAGCATAATTGGTCTACGTGGAAAATTTAGATGGATTTAAATTTTCATAATTTCTTCAGGTGCTCTCCAACAGAGGTTATGATGGTGCTATATCAGATATCTGGTCATGTGGTGTAATCCTCTATGTCATCCTTACTGGTGCTCTTCCATTTGATGATCGAAATCTTGCAGTTCTTTACCAAAAGGTTTGTTGAATAATTTTGAATTGTTCAATGTGTGCTGTTAATCACTTTAATATGCAAAATTAACAGCAAACAATTTTATTTAGGTTTCCTTTGGGATGACTTTCTTCTTGCTTTCTAAAACAGCTTTTTAGTACAAAAATTTCTTGAATTTGAAAATTTTATACTAGAAATTCATTTTAGAAAGCAGTACGAAAGTTGTCCCAAACGAAGTCTTAATTTTCATCTTGCTTGTGCATGCTTAGTGTACTTTAAGTTTGGTGTCCCAGATTTTCAAAGGAGATACTCATATTCCCAGCTGGCTTTGCCCTGGTGCTCAAAACATGCTAAGGAGGATTTTGGATCCAAATCCTAGAACTCGAATAAATGTAGCTGAAATCAAGGAAGACAATTGGTTTAAGCAAAATTATACTCCAGTTATTCCCTATGATGAAGAGGACATGTATATGGATGATGCATCCCTGTCAGTAGAAGAGGTATAATTATTGCTTTTTTTATTATCATTATTATTTCACCACATACAGAAGTAAGATTTCAAAGGTAATAAAGTTTCCTTGTTTTGCTTTGTTACTGATGCAGCTAGTAGAGACAGATGAGCTCAGAAACAAATCGACACTAATCAATGCTTTCCAACTCATAGGAATGTCTTCATGTTTTGATCTTTCGGGCTTTTTTGAGAAAGAGGTAAGGTTTAAACGATCTGCATATCCTTATGTTCAATTTCCTACTGAAGCCATTGAGATGCAAATGAAGTGACCATATGAACTCCAGAAAATGTTAAGATAACCACATCCAAATGTTTCATTGGGTATCGTAGGATGTCTCTGAAAGAAAAATCAGATTCACATCGAACTACTCACCCAATGATGTCTTCAAGAAGATCGAAGATATCGTTACTGAATTTGGTTTTCAAGTCCAAAGAGGAAATGGAAAGGTTACTATTTTACACCTATAAGAACACTGACTAAAATACTATCTTCTGGTTGTTATATCTTTTGGGCTGGCTGGATTAATTAAATTTCACCATAACAATTTTGATCAGACCGGATTCTTTGGAGAGTCCTGGTCAAAATAGTTCAATTAATTATCTTGATGGTAGATATGATATGCAAAAGTTGAATTCTTTTATTCCTGCAGTTGAAGGTCATACAGCCCACTAGAGGCTGTACAAGCACGAGGAGCTGCGGGTCTCTTTCAGTAGCTGCAGAGGTGTGTTTCTTTATTATTATTTTTTTAATAAATTTATTCTTTCTGGTATATGGCCCTTAGATTTAGGTTTCGTTTGGGACAACTTCTTTACTATTTCTTAAAACAGCTTTTTAATTTAAAAATTTTAATTATTGTACTAAAAAGTTGTTTTAAAAAGCAGTCAGAAAGTCGTCCCAAACAAAACCTCAGAGGTTCATATAGCACAAAATTTCTGGTTTCTTCTAAATTTATGCTCTTATTTAGGTATTTGAGCTCAGCCCATCTCTGTATGTGGTGGAGCTTCGTAAAGCATGCGGGGATTCCTCTTTGTACAGGCAGGCAAGCTTCTTTACGATGATTCTGAGCTTTGGGTTCACATGAATGAATTAACTTGGTTAAATTAGGGATATTTAACTTTTTAAGTTGAACTAAATTGCCTGCAGTTATGCTCAAAGATATCAGATAAATTAAGTGTTTACAAGGGTGCACAACTTCTGAAGATGCGGTCGCTATTGCCTGAACTTAATCAATTTGAAGGGAGTAAGTCTATCAGCACTGTAAAAACTATCTAGTCCTGCATTTTAGTGTCCAAGAAATAGAGTAATTTTAACGCATCTGTATATATACGTTGGATAACTTGCTGTAAATGATTTGCACTCATGACAAGAGGATATGGTGTTTACGAATTAACAAAGTTTGTGAAAAACTGTCCACTATTTATAGTGCATTTCCTTTTAACTTAGGCTTCGTCTGAGATAACTTTTTTACTGTTTCTTAAAACTGTTTTTTACTATAAAAATTAAAATTTTTGTACTAAAAAGCTGCTTTAAGAAGCAATAAAAAAGTCATCCCAAGCGAAACCTTAAACATGTAAGAAAGCTAACAAAATATCACTCCTTAATTTATAATTGAGTAATCTTGATTTATTAGGAAGGTGGTTTCAATCAGTATCAGAGGCTTTGAAGTTTTTGTTGGTGCACAAGCTTGGAATGTTATTATGCAAAAAGAGAAGGTTAACCTAAGAGACGACAACAATATAATTACACTTATGATCTCAATCTCATAGCAATGGGGTCCACATTTAAAATACGACGACGCAAAAATCTTTATGGTTTAATATTTGAAGTATTTTTTGAGAGCAAGAGTCACAAATATATAATTTTAGTCCTCACCTTTATTGAAGCTATGTCATTGATAGTGATGCAAACATGCTAAACCACAATCTAAATAAATCATAATTGTATGATAAAATTAAGATGGGTTGTGGTGTGATTATACAATATAGCATATTTTTACATGATAAGTTGCCAAAAGAGAACATTCAAAATGAAAGTTATAATATAAGATATAAGCAACTAAAGAAAAATATGATAGTGAAATATATTTATGATTTGGTAAATTGTTAACCAAATGAAAACAAAGATGTTGGCATAAAATGCTTAAAAATAGATATATTAAAATTACATATTATTCAATGATTAATATTAGGTACACTTCTAATTGAATATGATTTCTCCTAGATCAACTAAATTTCAACCTCTAAACTAAAATTTTATTAAATAGAATAGATAATGATGCTTGTAAGATTCATGGAAGATCTTTTTAGTTGAATAAAATGGGTCTATTCATAGTCATAATTAAGGAAATGTTCTCCGCCAGATACGAAATGTAGCCTTTTATAGATATAAGGGGGGAATAGATCTATATAAAAGAAACCCCTCATTATGAGTAGATGCAATAAGCTTCACAAAGATTTCCTACATAAGAAATTAGTTGAAAAATTATAAAGAGTTGTGGCTACATGGGCCAAGTCTATAAATAATCCAATTTGAAGGGAAGTGACCACTAATGAGGATCTCATGATTTAATTTTGGTAAGGGTTTGCCATGAAATCAATTGTTCAAGGATCTTCCAAGCAAAAAATTTATTTAAAGAAGGCTTAATGTTATAGGACAAGAAAAATCAAGCTATATTAGAATTCATATTTGAAAACAATTCTTTACTAGGGAATACGAGGATATTTCCTTGAAAATTTTCATTAAGACGTATATCGACATCAAAAGAAATCCCATTAAGAGCAGAAAAAATTGTTTTGCTTACAATTTTTTTAAAAAGAAAATGATTAGAGGAGCTTATAATGTGTGACAAAGGACAAACAAAAGCAGGCTTCTTTGAGGAAACCTTAAAATGTTTCATAAATAAAATTAAAGAGTTAAAGTCATGTGCAAAAAGATATATTATCATATATATGGTTTATAATATAGTCAAACTATATTTGATACAAAATACACTATGTCTAATGTAATGTATGATACAACAAACCTTGATAAGTACACTATTAAAGCTCTAATATATCATATCTAATAAAACATGAAAGAGGATAAATGACAAAATCTTTCCTATCTTCCTACCCTTTTTCCCTTAGGATCGAATTGAATTAGGAACAAGACATTACTAGTCAAAATATATGTCAATTTAGTAATTAATATTTAACATAAGCATTCAAAGGTAAACATAAGTAAGTGTATAAGGAGAAAAAAATATTTCTTTCATTTTGAAGCCATAATTTTGATTAAATAGCTTAAATTTTATTTAAGAAACTTTCGCAATGTAAGTATCTAGAACTACTAACAAGCATTATATTTTTTTGAGATAAATCTTGTTGATGGGAGCATTGTATGATTTTTATCTACTAAAAGATAAGACCAACCTTCCTAAATAATATCTACTACAAAGGTACCTACTTAGGTAGGTATAAATTTTCAACCTCTTGATGGTGATTGACAACCAGTTATGTAAAACTAAAACTAAGTGGCTATTAGTGAATGTCCCCAATATAACATGCTTATCTTGTGCTTAATTCATATGAGCATTATATAGTTCCAAATACTATTGAGCTTGTAATCTATGTTCATCAAGGTTATCTAACTCTTTAAGGTAGAGATGGACATTCGTGTTGTAATTTAAACCAATACTCATAGCTACACATAAAGAAGGTCATTCTAGTTTCGAAAGAATGATTGATTCTAACCCAAAATTCACTGTATATAAAGTTAATTAAGTAGAAGTTTTGTATGACTACAAAGCTTATGGTATTTTATCATGTCATTCTTTTGTGTAACTAGATAAAATTTTCTAAGGTTGATAAGAGTTTTATTAAAAGATTCAGGTAAACCATTAGCCTTAATATAATAGATCATCAAATAGCAACAATCAATGTTGTGGCTTTAGGAAATTTTATTAATTTTGATGCTTTTAAAAGTAGTAATATTATCAGATATAATATTATATGCTACACAAAAATTTATAGAAAGTATGATCACATAAGAAGTGTAAAATATTTTTCACCTCAAACTCTCTTAATGAATTGATTTTTTTCCATTAAGAGAAGTAATCTACTACAACCAACATAATTTAATGTTTAATAATGATGGAGGATTCATTGAATATATAACATAAGTACCCCAACATTCAAATGTCTATGAGGTGATCATTAGATGTAGGAAATTTAGAGATATATGAGGAATGGGATTGTGAATTTGGTATCGATGTTGTTTCTTTACAAGTCAACATACTCCTAAATGATAGTTTGCTAATAATAGTTCAACATTTCAATTTTTTAATTTCATTTTGGTCATGAATGATGAGCCCTACATAAGCCCTCCCAAACTTCACTCATAACCTTTTGAGCTTTACTTTTATTAACATAAGGAAGCCACAATTGATCAAATGAGCTAATGAATAAAATACCATTAATTAAGGTGTGAGATCATGCCCATATTTGAATTTAAGAATGTTGGTCCCATGTGAAAGTTCGAGGAGGTTGTAAAGTCTTAATGCACTGTCCATAAGACATACTAAGATAAAAGTAATATTATCAGTTGATGCAAAAGCTAGTACACTTATCAAAAGTTATAAAAATGGTGATAATAATGTAATTAATACAACATAATATCAATCACAGATTTTCAACCAAACAGTTACAATAGAAAATAAAATACAGAAAAATAAACTGCATAAACTAAAATCAAATAGAACACACCAGATTTTATAGTGGAGTGGCCTAAGCTTTAATAACACAGAGTGGATTTATGGAACCTAACCGTACTCAATGTTTGATTTATTATTTTGACAAAACATTGCTACCTTTTCTATTTTCTTTGTATCTAATGTTTTATGGAACCTAACCATACTCAAACTTTATTATGTGATTGTTTATCCTCTCATCGTTCATGATTATTTACTTGGATAAAATACTAGAATTGCATTCTTTCCCTTAAGTTTCTTCATATTGCTTATGTGAAGTGGCCTAAGCTTTCTATGATGATAGGATCCTAAGAATTACATTTTTTTATCAAAAAATTAGAAACAACTAAAAACAACCATAGAATAACAAAAAAATGGAAAATGGCCCTCTTTGTGGACTTTTGCCTTTGATCAATGTTTGATTTATTATTTTGAACATAATGATGTATACAATAGAAAAATCAACATTAAACTTTGCTAAAGTTGATGAAAAAATATATGTGGACTTAGAGTCCTATATTAAAAATAATTGCTTCTCACTTAAAAATTGAATAATAAGAAAATTATATTAATTAGAAACATTTACTTCTTTTATGATCATTCTACTTACCTTAAGAGGTGAAGTTGTAAGTTACAACTTAGATTTAAGCTGCTACTATTATAGTAGTTCTCCCACTTTAGCTTGATCTAGAGCTTGAGGCGGATGTTCTTGACTATATGTCATAATTATTATTTTTTTAGCATTTTTTCACTTTTATGTTGATAAAATATAAGCGCTAAATTTCTAATAAATTAATCTACTTAAACACTAAATTAAATCTCAAATGTTAAAGCCCAATATAGAATAATTTGGACCATTAATTAGTTTCTCAAAAATATGATACACTATACTCTTCTTTCTTTGGCTATTTAAAAAATATTGCTCCAAACATGAATTAATCATATTTGAAACTCTATAATTCATCCTTCTAAAACCTTTGAAATCATAAAATAATTTGGCACTACGTTAATCGACAGTATTCCCAAAAAACAATCTCTCTTACCATGTAATTAACATTACGAGGCTGCATTTATGTGAAATTTATAGCCCATAATAAATTAAATTCTATCTTGCTTACATTAGTTAGGGTAAGAACTCCTTTTTTTGTCTTTAAATTCATTATATCATAGTATTTCTATTTTTTGAGATAAAATTTTATTTTTTGCCATATTCACTCAAAACATATAGGTTTTATGTATGTAATTAAAAATCCCCAAACATGTATATAAATATTTACACATTTTATTTGAAGCCTCAAAGGTTTCGAAAATAACCCTCTAATACATGAAATCAATGTAAAATGTTATGAAGTGTATACATAATGTTACTACTTTAGCATGTTATTCTAATGTCACGACTATTGTGTCCTTAGGAGGATTACTAGAAAAGCAGTGAAGACAGCTAAATAATATGAAAGGCTAAGTAAGGGAAGAGAGGAGGGTTCAAATATTCTCTTATTATATGGCTTATAGCCCATGCGATTACTTGGAGATTTATTCTTTATGATAATCATGAGTACATAGCATATAATAACTGATAAGCATTTTCTAACCTTTTTGTTTGAAATGAATCATACATCTTGAACTAAGTGAGACATAACCATAACATGTAAACATAATTGAGCATCTTCATATTACACGTCCTTTATTTTTAATGCATACGATAGAACTTAAGCAGCAAGCAAAGCAGTTTACGAAGAGACAATGTGAACACAACCATAAAACATAGCAGACTTCAAACTTGAACTATTTCGGACTCCAAAATTACCTCTAGACTTGTTCTGCATCACCATTAAAAGTAAGACTTCACGCAAACAAACCACTAAGTAAATGGCACCGGTACTATATTAGGACAACACTCGCAATATAATATTAAAAGACCAACTTACTCTTCTTCCTCGGACTCGGCGTTCTGAAGCCACTCAATGAAAGGTTTCATATTCTTCCACATCGGAGAATTCTTAGTTGCTCCTGTGATGCCCTTCTGATACCACTGGACTATGAACTCCTCCTCAAGCACGTCTCCATCATAAAGAGCTTTAGCAGCTAAAGCGATCTCCTTAACTGCATCCCCGCTACGATTACAACAGAAGGTCTCAATAGCATGGAGCAGAAGCATCTGTGCCCCTTCTTCCTGCACTGCAGCAGTAATGTAATTCAACTTTTTGGCCACTTGCTTGGCAAACCCTTTCCCTGTCCCGTCAAAGAGAGCTTCAAAAAGTGCATCCATAACTTCCTGCGGAGAACCTGCCAGTGACTTGGCAAATGTGGCAAGCTCGCTTGGCTTCGAACCCTTCTCCAATTTGCCTCTGAACTTCATAACGAGCTTGTCATGAGTGCTGACATTCTTGGTTTCCTCAACGGGTCCATTAGATTTGTGGGATTCAGATTTCTTGTCTTCCTTTGGTTTCTCTTCCTCATTGGTTGAAAGCATGACCATCTCAGCTGTAACAGCATTCAGCTGTTCCTGGATACGTTGGCGAGCTGCTTCAAGAGAGGTGTCAGTTTGCCACTGGATATCATCTTCCTCATCAACCACCTCATCATTCTCATCAACCTGACTCCCATTTGGTGAGGTTCGCTCCTCATCAGAGCTGACAGTCTTCTTCTTAGAAGTAGATTTTGAAGTAACGGCATCCTTGGAACTCTTCTTCTTTATCTCTTTCTTCAACTTCTTTTGTTCTTCATCAGCAGCCTCCCCTTCCTTGAGTCTTTCTTTCTCCGCCCTCCTCATTGCCTTCTTATCTTTTGACCCCTTCTTCTGCTCAGGTGGGTTCTTCAGAATAAAGGTTGTGAGTTTGTCCCTCATATCTACGTCTGATAAGTAGCCACATGCAGCACACTTCATTGTTATCATCTGGGTCTTTGTGATGATAATTTCAGTTTCAGGGTTGCCACATCCATAACATTGAACATACTTTTTAATGAAATTCTCGAGCAGACCAGCTAATTTGGCAGTGTCGTGAGCACCATTAACGAGTGATATACCTGTTTTATCATCAAATTTGGATTGGGCTCCAAGCTCACACCCAAAGTACTTGGTAGTGTAAGAGGCAGGCCTAGCCAATGCTTTTGCAATATCAACCATATTCACTATATTGGTCTTAATGCCATTTCCACGGCCCTCAATTTTTGTTATCATCTTGGGCATTTTATACCTGTAGAAGGCATCATCACTGTTGGCAGCACCTATGTTTTGGAACGCCATCTTCAGCAGTGGAAACTAAAAGAAAAAGGTTGTGCTAGAGAGTATCAGTAGTAAAAGACAGCGGATTGCTTCTTTCTTTGGAATTGATCTCAAGAAAAGCAGGTTGCATAAAGTGGCGACTTTTGATTGATATGGAATCTCTTATCGTCGCAGTATGAATGTGACCAAAATCTTCAGAAAAGCATATGTGCTTTTTCCTAGAAGTAGGACGGTACTCTCCAAGCAGCCCAATTGATCCCAAATAAAAAGAGTCCAATTCAGACATAAAAGACACACTACTCTTGACAACCTCCACTTCGAAAGATATGCAAGGTCAAAAGATGAACTCAATAATTGTTGCAAAAAATACGAACCTGCATAAACAACCAATATTCAAGTGTCGGTCAGCCACAGGAACACGAGTATTGACTGAACTTTTCGTACGTAATAACAATGAAAAATGTTTCAAACCTAGTCACACTACAATTTATAAAAGGAATATCTGAATTAAAACCAAGCAGAGACTAGAGAAGCATCTTTTTCCTACTTTAATCCGCACTATATTTCATATAACTATATCAATTTATATAAAACAGTGCCTAGAAGGAAATAAAAAATTGAAATCAATAACCATAAAACTAACATATTTGATAAGATGCAAGATGAAATTGGTAGTTACATACAGAATAAATGTAACACAACAATTTATCTTCCATAAGTAAACATACAATTTAAGAAACAAGAAGAGAATTTAATTAGTTACAAAACCAAAGAGATATGGCAGCAGCCTACAAGGAATTAATTGCATGTATTAATGATCCAAAAGCATATAAAAGAAGAAGAATCTACAATATAATTACCAAAACCATCCGACATCTTTGGAATCAACTTCCCATTATACTCACAATGATGTTTTCTCTTGATTATTTCATAGCATAATATGTGATGCCATTCATACTGAGATAATTTTCAGCAAGCAGCGTTGAAATCATGCCACAACTGAATATCAGGAAAGCAAGAACATGATAAGCGCAGACAAAAAAAAAGAGTAAGAAGAATCGATAAGCTTCCAAATTTCAAGTCGGTTTACTTTTCATTTTTCAAATTTTACCAAATAGCATAGCATCCCGTAGATCTAAAAACAGAACGCCTATGATCCTTATTTTTGTCAAAATAGAATCATAACCCAACACCAAAAAATAGTAAAAAAAATTATATTAAATACCTTCATCAAACAAATGGCTACAAAAAAACGATGTGAAATCATCTAAAAAAGAAGAATCCAAAACAAATAGACAGAGCATATAAGTTCTTTGCTCACCGTTCCCCATAATACTCATGATTTGTTCACATCACAATATTACTTATACAGGCATATTAAGACACTTTTAAGGAAGCAGAGCCCAAATCGCGATACGGTGAATATTACGAGAGAAAAAAAAATAATATGCAAGCTAAATAATCGAAATGATGTAGAAACGATAAAAAATGATTTAATAAATAAGCAGTAGAAAAAGCGGAAGAACAATCGGAAGCTCGGTATTTCTCCAGATCTTCACCAAACAGCTTCACATCCCATGGATAGTTAAAAGGCGCACACCGTAGTCCCCTTTTTTTCATAAAATAAAACCATTAGGTTTATTCGTCGCCCGAAAATCCGGTCGAACAATCAACTATTCAACTCCCCATCATTTTCAATATTCATACCATCGAACTCCACAGATCAAGTTTAAAGCACTTAAGGTCTTGAATCGCCAAACCAGTACAGAAACTAAATCGACAAATAGATTCAATTAAACCAAAAAAAAAAACACAGGAACTCCCTTCATCCGCCCTTGGTCGAATCAGAACGACGAAAATGATGTACGATCCCAAGTCAAATCAACCATCGCCCAAAAAAAAAAGAAAGATCCATTAATGAATCAAAGGCATCAGTTCGTTACACTCACCTAAGTTCAAGATCTGGTAGGAAACGCTCTATCGCTCGCATTCGCCTACGAATCAGCTTTAACCCTACCGGGAAGAAGAGGCGTTGTGAAAACCTAACCAATGTTAGCAAGCTTTATATATATTTTTTCCGGCCTCATGGTTAGAAAACAAGCGCAAAGAGGTCAAAAATTATTGGGTGCAGATACCAGATGTAGATGTAGGTCCATATTGGACAAGTGAATTTTATTTTTGGTGCATTTTTTTTTTTTTGTGCTTTTTGACTTCGCATTTTGATTATGCTTTGACTATATTTTAGCTGTGTTTTACCTACACTTTTGATGTGATTAACTTAAAATTTTGCTGACACATTTAATTTATAAAGTAAAAAATAAATTTAATTGAATAGCAACGTGTACACTCCACGTGTCAATATTTTATTGGAGTCCAGACATATCTCGACGTCCGGTGTCCGATTGAAGAGGACAACCGATCCAAGCTGTCCAGGAAGAAGAGGCGTTGTGAAAACCTAACCAAAGTTAGCAAGCTTTTTATTTTTTTTTTCAGAATCATGGTTAGAAAACAAGCGCAAAGAAGGCTCTATACATGGGAAAATTATTGGGTTCGGTCACCGGACGCAGCTCTGCATCTGGAATCTAATAGCAAGATGTCATGTTGCGACCCGACGACCTGACAACCCCACTCGATGCAAATTCAATTATTTAGCACGAGCTTTTCCATTTACCGTGCGGCCCGACAACCTAACCCAGACCGGAGGTAAAAATTCATCATTTTTAGTTTTTACTGAAATGTTGCAAATTAAAACTCGCGCCCTTTCGATTGACCTTGTTTTCCCTCGTTTCAACAGCTGCTCATCTTCATTTGGAATTCTTTTTTTTCTTCCTCATCACTTTCGTTGCTGAAGCCATGCCTAAGGTCCATAATTTCTTACTAGCGTTGAAGTGTTTGATGTAATTTTTCTGTAAATAAATTGTATTGTTAAGGGTTTAAGATTTTTGTTTTATAAATTCGAAGTATTGTAGAAATCGTTATCACATAATTTTATTTTTTTTGTAAATAAGATTTATAACTCATTACTGGTGTGTACCGAGTATTGCATGTCAGTTCGTTGCTCAGTACCATGCTCGGTACTACGTTTGGTGCTTTTTAGGGTTTTGTTATTTTATTTTGAATAATTATATAAATCGTTGTCACATAATGAAACTATTTTTAGGATTTTGTTATTTTATTTCGTTGAAAATAGGATTTGTAACTTAGTTTAGGGTTTGTGGTTCTATGCCGAGCTTGGAAGGGAGATGTTTGATATTTCTCTATTAATTGATCGGTTTCATTACCATTCTCGGTACTACACTTGGCATTTCTTTAAATAATTGTCTAGGATTTTGATTTGTGCGATTGGTATTGCTCGGTACTGCTCGGTACCATACTCAATACTCTGTATGGTACCGAGCGGTATTTTTTTATCGTGCTCCGCTCGATATTTCTCTAAATAATTGTCTAGGGTTTTGGTTTTGTGTGATCTGTACTGCTCAGTACCATAGTTGGTACTCTGCATTGTACCAAGCGATATTTTTTATCAAGTTCTCCGCTCGGTATTTTTCTAAATATATTTTAATTGTTTATTATTTTTCTAAATATATTTCAACTGTTTATTTATTGTTATGTTACTTTCGTGTGCTTGGTACCGCTCGTTATCAATCTCGATACTCTGCATAAATCGATCTATACCTTTTGGTCCAGTTCGCTCGGTACCATGCTCGGTATTTTGCGCGATACCATTTTCCCTTTTCTTCAGTGCTAAGCTAGGTATCGTTCTTTCATGTTATTAAGAATCGCAATTTTGCATGGATATTCTCCAATTATTCATTTCCGCTGAAGAGCTTCCACGTTTAGATAAGTTTGTGATCATTTGATAAGTACATTCGGCCAAGAATTTGTTAATATTTTGAGATTGTTGCACCTTCATCACTTCCTCTTCTTGCTTGCTTTCCGTCAGAATGCTCCTCTCGTCCATATGTTGTTGACCAAGTTGAATTTCCAGAAGCAATACTTCGTAATCAAAGAAAAGAAGTTATATTTCACTTCTAATGAGATAGCTCTCATCATTGAATTACCAATAGAGGTACGAAATTTATGGTAGGGGTGGCAGGATAAGTGGTGTAACTTCTAATGATATTAGACATGAAATTCACAGTCTGAAAGAGTCCACCCCAATACATGATCTTCTGCAACATTTCATAAATTTTTTATTATCCAATCTACTTTTTTCCCATTGCGAACTTTAGGGTACCTTCAAGTATCTTGATAGTTGTAGAGCATGTTGATGAATTCTTTACTTACAATTGACCTTCAACAATAAGGAATTTCCTTATCAAAAAATTTAATTCTATTGCCAAGAAGCAAAGGAATGGAATCCCCTTAAGCTATACTAATGGATTTGTAATATTTTTAATTATGAAATTAAAATGTTATGCATATTATTTTAGTTAGGCATTCTACAAATATAATTAATTCGCTAAAAATTTGCTTGTTATGGTTGCAGATTTGGTTCCTAGAGCATATAAGAATACAAACATCATTGGATGAGCAATCCCACCCTCATTTTGCTCGTTGGGATAACTACATAATGTACAGTCAGAAAGAAGTAACTGAATTATTTGATAAACTTGATGATGTACATGTATGTATTCAACACGTGTTATTAATATAAATATGAGCTTCTTATAACAAACAGTGTCTTCCACTCCACCCAAGCGCCCCCCCCCCCCCCCCCCCCCTATTAATATAAATACAATCCGATACCCCACCACCCGAAAATGACATACCGCCCACTAAAACAAGTAGCCCAAAAACCAACCTCCCCAACCCACTAGAAGATGATGACCATTAGAACATGATAAAACTGATTGTACAGAATAAAATCTTTATTACTAGGCTTGCCAAAGTTGAATCAAAATCTACTCAGCTAGAGCACGAGTACAATCATTGGAGCATATTATATTTGAACTTAAGGATACAGATAGGAAAGTTGAAACAATACAAAAAATTTTTGAGGATAACTTTCCAGCTACATTGAAAGTTAATGCTACAAAAGTTGACGCACCAAAGCCTTTGGAGCATGAATATATTAAATCGGTAGCCCCAGTAGCCCCACAACAAGAGGAGGTTCAAGACCCACTAGACAAAGTTGATATGGGTAAGACAATAATAATAATTGATTTAACTGTTTCATCATATAAAAGTATAGGAAGCAATAAAAGTGCTGAACAAGCGGAGCCTTCAACTGTCAGCACAGACATTGTGAAAAGGGTTCGAACCGACTTACCCAAGTTGATATGGGTAAGACAATAATAATAATTGAAATTGGTCAAGTGCCCATTTACAACCAATAAAAAGAAAGAGTCACAAAGACAATGAAGTTTCTCCAATGAAGCCTATAGAGTATGAAGATATTAAAGCGGGATAAGATGTTGTTGTAGTCAATGTGGAAGAAAAAATAGATTCAAGACCAGCACCTACTAAAATTGATTACCATGGCCAATAAATGATAACTCAAGACAAGGGCATGTTCATAGATAGATGTTTTGAAAAGTTCAACAATAAGTGAGTGTCAGGCTTATCTTAATCCTCTTCTGCATGTCGAGCTTAACTTTTTTCCTAATTTTTTTGTTATTTTGTAGGGGGGGTGTTATTTTCTCAGCTGGAAACATGATTATTTATAGAAGTCAAATTGATGAACTAATAACCCAATAATACCTAGATAATAACCATGTAGACACTTTTGACATTACTCTAGCAGAGAAGAACAAGCTTTTTCTAGGACAATACAAACCTTTCATATTTATTTCGAGTTTTCATTGGGTTTGTTAGCCTCAAGCTTAATACTTTTAAATATTTGCTTTTTTATTTTCCAACCTGACACAAAGATGTACATCTCAATACCGAGCGATTCCTACATGGTACCGAGCGGTACATCTCGATACCGAGTGATTCCTATATGGTACCAAATGGTACATCTAGATACTGAATGATTCCTACATGGTACCAAGCGGTACACCTCGATACAGAGAGATTTGTACATAGTATCGAGCAATACATCTCGATACCAAGCAATTCCATCATGCTACTGAATGGTACATCTCGATACCAAACGATTCCTATATGGTACCAAGCAGTACATCTCGATACCGAGCGATTCCATCATCCGATCTCTTCGACTTCATTACACATTCTCTGTATTGAGTTCTTAATTAAATTAATTTTTGCTTGTTATGTCAGATTTTTCATAATGTGTATAAATAATACAGAATAGTTCGTACCCCACATCAATAAAGATTATATTAGGATAATAAATTTATTGCTTATATTTGTAATACACAAAAATTATTGGACACTACTTGTGGGAAATTTGATTAAGAAAGTCTGGAAGTTCTACTATTCATTATCCAAAGCGACGCATATTATCATAATACCTGAAGTAGTAAGCAACATTTAACAAATTTTACAATCCACCATTTATATCATGCTCTCCTCCTTTTCTCATACAATGATGTCTAAATTGTGTGCATAATAAATATTTTTACGAAGAAACACAACAGACCTTTGATAACAACATCCAACAATGGCTGATCAGAACGGTTGTAGATGCCCCTACACAACAGACTTTTGATACTTTATACTACCATAAAATAAATGGACATAATTTATACATAGTTAATTTATTGTATATACAATCATTGCTTGTACATTAAATAGTTGAAGTATATTAGGAATTTTCCCAGCATGTTAACTTAAATAATTGAAATTTATGCATTACTTTCTTATACATAGAAGAGCGCCAAGCAGTACTGAGTTATATCAAGCTGAATATCGAACAGTACCGAGCTAAACATAGGGCAGAGTACCGAGCAGAGAAAAACACATGAAATAACCAAGCCGGGTACTACTGCTCCTTAAGTAATTAACGAATATATTGCTAGAGTTAACTTTATAAGGGACAACTTCCAAAACATGTCATCAACTTAAACTGTATATCTTGCCAATCACGTAGGTTTAAGAACTTCTTCCTCTTACCATATGGCCTTCATTTCAAAAGTTCCTTATATAAATCAACAATGAAGGCATCCTTAATTGGGTCCCAAGGATGATACATAATGCAATTTTCTAAATCAGAGATTGATAATAAATTATTTACAGTAGCTACTCCTACTTTTGCACGACGCAGCTCATGATATCGCATATAAAGAAAGCGATGACTAGTCATGTGGTTATAATTCTAAAAGAACTATTTGTCGACCAATTTCCATCCATTGGCATTTAGGAAATTGCATTATCTATTTTGTTCTACACCCATTGCCTATCTATGCAAAATTAGGAGTTAACAATCACAACGCTCGTTCTAGCAATGCACACAATATATGTAAACTTTATTAGCCCTTACTAGTTGTTCAAGTTGACCATCGGGGGATTCTAACAACTTTTCATGTATCACAATTGTTGCAATGTTCATGAATTCTTCAATTGGCATATCAAGATGTAGATTAGTCTCCCGCTAATGCAATTTGTAGACCATAGCATACTATAAATAATAAAGAGCGAAATTAATCCTAAAGACGAGGGAGAATACGAGGTAGTAGGCGATCTAGCAAAAATGTTCCCTTTAAATAACTTTGGTTAAATTACTCATTACAACCACCCTTTTGTCCACTTTGAATTTCTCACTATGAATATCTTGCTTGCCCCATCTATCAACTATAAATAGCTAACATGCACCTTCTACCCAATAGAAATAGATGGCCTTCCATTACAATATAAGATATCGAGCGTTAGGTATCGAGCATTAAGGTACTGAGCATTAGGTACCAAGCATTAAGGTACCGAGCATTAAGATACCGAGCAGAGCGAGTGTACTGAGCAGTACCGTGTGGTACCGAGTAGTATCGAGCAGTATCGAGTGTACAACACAATACCGAGTGTACCGAGTAATACCAAGTTATGGAATTTTATAATTATTCATAGAAATTCTCATTCAAAGTAATGTATATTGAAACCTCACATATCAAATTATTAAAAAGATATGCAAAATGAAATAAATAATACATTGTTCAAGAAAATATTTATATTGTAAATGTCACATATCATACATTCTTCTAAGCATCAATAATTCTCATCATTATTCATGTATATTCAGTTGACAGTTCCGTGCTTGGTCGACGGTTAATGAATTCATCTGTCATGCATTTTGGTATGTGTGTGAAAGACGGTTGCATTGTAGGTTCTTCTATGGCTACACACTGTTATGTGGTTTGAGGGTCTTGCTATGCAGATTTCTTTTTCTTAGTTTTTCTCATCTGCCAGTGACTCTTTAATTTTGCATTAGAAATGTCTTTAGGCCTGCACTTTTATGGATCTTTAAAATTCTTAAGCCCCCCTACCTACTCTCTTATGAATAAATGGCTGGTTGTTTTTCTTTCCAGCAATGATGAAGTCAACTTTTTCATTTATCTCGATCATTAATGACAACATATATTATTCTGCATCTTCATTTCCCTATGCTCATGTGTTGAATTGATATGCAAATCTACTTAAATGATTTCTAAATATCATAGCAATATCACCCTCTTGTGTTTGGCTCTGTTTCTTTCTAATGCCTATGACATGTCTAGAAAAAATCTTTCCTAGCTCTAGCTGACCATCGAAGCAAGAGGTACGACAAATGAATTATAATGATATCTAATTACGTGATAACTCTCATACAATGAGAACATAATAATTCTATTATACTAAACTTCCTACAGTTGCATTCAATTGCACCTTCTGTTGAATCAAAGTGAACAGTCTAATGGGAAGTTTGATTTTTTCTATCAACACTCTTCATAAAAAGGTGGATCCATCACTTGAAGCATGATTTATACACATCCCACAAACACCCTATAAGAACTCCTCTTCAAAAAATGAATACAATTTTGTTATGAAAAAATTAGCAACTTGCTTTAGTATTAGGCTACTTTTAACTAAAGGAACTATATCAGACTGGCTGCATATGAAATCTTCATCATGTTATTTTGACGCCAACTCATCATCATCTTCTCTAAGCCCAAAAAACATTTAGTTATAGAACTTGTTGGTTTGAAAATGTCATGACACACATTATTAGTGGACTCGCTACGCTGTGTAGAAAGAATGTCTGGGTTAAAATAGTTTTTATTGAATGTTGTTGACCACTTATTTTTTATTTTATATAGATCTTTCAACTATTCATAGCTTTGGAGGTCTTCTTCACCGATCATTTCAACCCAAGATTTCTCAAACTCTTTCTCATAATTACACTTACTTAAACACTTATGAAAAAGCCCTCTAACTTTATTTTTGCAATTGTAGCACCACACCTTGGACGGAGCTTTCTTGCTTATGTGTCATTGGCATAACCTATGTCGTATTTGGGGCAATGCAATTTCAATCACCCTAGCCATTGTTTGGTCTTGATTAGAAAATATCTTTATGGGATGTTTATCACCCATTATTCATAAAAATATTTTAAATTACCAGGTAAATGATTCAATAGTCTCCTCTAATAAAAAAGCAACCCCTAAAAGAATATTCTGCCAATAATTATTTACTCCAATAATTTAGGCACAAGCTAAATTATATTTATTAAGCATGTAGCCAGTATCAAAAATAATCACATCACCAAAACAATCACAATCTATCCTCCCTAAACCATCTACCCAAGAAAAATTCAACAATCTATCGTTCTTGTTAGATTGTACATCCCATGCAAGTGTTATCATGAACTAGTCATTCTTTAAATAATTCAATAAGGGAATTCATGTCCCCATTCTCAATCTTCGATCTTCTCTCCTTCTGAAAAAAGTTACATACATCCCTCTTATAGAATCATATATTTCCTTCAACACCTACTTCATCATGTAGGTACATAAATGCATCAAATGTTCGTATCTCAGCTTCTGTTATAGATTTAAGAACTGATGCCTTATCATCACTGATGTTCTTACATGATCTAAACAAATGTTGATCTTCAGACCTAGCTAATTCGTGATTGTGGCTCTCAATGTATTTTTGGACCTTCCAAACTTTATCTTGACTTACTAAAAATCTAAACATAGCTAGACGCCCGATTCTGGTATTGGATATTCGATATTTCGAATTGAAATTCAAGTCAATGTTCTTCTTAAATCTAACTTTCGAATACACAAAATTCTTTGATTTAATTCTCCTCGAATTTGACCAGAAACCATGATGGTTCTTTTGAACATTGAATCCAATGTTATGAGCATAATTGTAATACATGTCATATGATTCGTTTTCACTTGAATAAACACCTTGCACAAATGTGAAAACAATTTTAGCGTTAGCTATAAACAATCATATAGATGTACAACGTTAGCTATAAACAATCAGATAGATGTACAACTCGGTACTTCTCTATGTATTTTTTTTGTCGGTACTCGGTATTATGCTCGGTATCGCTCGGTACTTCTCTCTGCATTTATTCTTGGTACTGAGTTTTTTTCTCGGTATCACTCGGTACTTCACTCTGCATATTTTTTTGGTACTCGGTACGGTCACTCGGTACTTCTCTCTGATCTTCCTCGGTGTTGCTTTGTACCACTCGATATCGTGGATTGAAAAATACCAAGAGCAGTGTCGTGGATAAAAAAAATCGAGCCGGTACCGCCACGAGATGCAGTATATGGAATACTCTCGACTTTAATACTGTTGTAAACATTAAGAACTCTATATTCATAAGATATCTTGGTAAAATCTCTTTTGAGTTCATATCTTATCGTAAAAATCCCAGATATATCTTCAGTGCTTCGCTCCGGCATTTCTTCCTTTGCGTCTTCGATTTGTTCCATCTCCTTGAACGATTTGAAGTCATCCAAAGAAATTTATAATTTCAATTCTTCTTCTTCGCTTTTCTTTACAGCGCTATTCTAAGAAAATATCATAAACTCTAATGTAGAAAAAAAAACCACCAATATCTCATAAAACAGAACAAAAAAGAGCTGTCTTTTTCAAAATTTTGCGGGGAACCCGATTAGGTTCAGGAAAACCGCACAATAAAAGGTAATTGGAAAAGCATGTGCTAAATAAATCGAGTGGGTTTGTTGGGTCGCAACGTGACATCTTACTATTGGATTCCAAATGTAAAGATGTGTCGGGTGATCGAACCCAATAATTTCACTATATTAAAGAGGACAACTGATAAGCTTTCCGATCCATCGCTTGGTCCTATGGAGATAAATGACACGATGTCTCCTTGATTTAATTGATAATGTTATCGCATTTTCTCTGTAGATAACATTACGGTACTTCATTGTGAAAGCCTTAAATTACCCTAAGAAAATATGTAAACTAACATGAATTTGACATTCCATTAGATGTAATTTCTCATCAGCAATCTTATTTTGCAATCTAGGTGGAGAAAATTTTAAGAGAAAATGTTAGCTAAATATTTGTGCAAGAGCACCCAAGAGTAACAAGACAAAATAAAAATAAAAATAATAATTATTATTATAAAAAATAGAATATAATGTAATATAAATATTTTAATGCTATATTTTTTTATAAATAACACGGACCTACACTGAAATTATGATATGAGAATAGACAAATATAGAGAAAAAAGAAGCATTTTAGAATGAAAAGTTTTAAAATTAAAATAAATTAAATTATATAAAATTTTTAGAAATTTAGCACAATCATTAAACTCCTATTTGATAATATCAATTGAGCTTGAGGGTTATAGAATTACCAACTTCATGGTTATAGAAAATAAGGAAAAAAAAAAAAAAGATGTATGGGTTAATTAGAATTTCTAACTTGAAGTTGTATGTAAACCTTATAAGAAGTCGTTGGTTTGGTATGTATTGGTGTACGAATGACTGAGTAGCCGATTAATAGTTTCTTATACGAATAAGTCGTCTGCTTGAGCAGTTGCGAAGGGAAACTTCATGGGTTATATTATCTGACTTAATGAGCCATACTCGTATGCATAGGATGAACTAATAGTTTGTAACTATTTGCATGAGGTGAGTTTATTTGTAGGCTTGTGAGACCCTCTTAAGTTGAGTTTGAGTTGCCTTTAACTTGAGCTCAATCAGCTTGACTTGTACCAGTTCAACTTCATTTTAACCTGATTTTCTTGATATTTGAATATGCAAATATAATATATTTGAAATATTTAAAGATTATTTAGTTGAGGAGAAATTGAATGTACATGATTATCTTTCCATATTTGATTTGAAGAAAATAAATTCACTATAAAGCCCTAGAGGCCGACGAAGGTGGCTGATGGTTATTAGTGATAGTTGGTGGCTGTCAATGGTGGTGTCAAGCAGCAATGAGCTGCGATGGCCTTAGCGGCGAGGACTAGTGGAGAATTTACTATATTTTTGAAAGTTAGTTAAATTAGATGATTTTAGAATAAAAAAATAGAAGATGAATTCTAAATTAATCTACGAAATATTTTGCTTTTGAAACACAGTTTACCATTAACTGTTAAACTCATTCATTTTATTTAATTTACACCTATAATGCAACAAATCAAATATCCCCAACTATCCCGTCCTCATAACATTGAGTAATAAAGGATATTTTGTTTTGGAGTCTATGTAATCTTGTGTAATTTGATATAACACTAAAAAATAGCTTGATAAAAAAAAATTTGTGTACTAAATAAATATAATCTAAAACATAATTGTCATGCTATATGATGTTGTTGTCATACTTCATGGTTTATTTTTTATTTGCGCATGAGAGTTTGTTAAGTGTGCACTTCTCAAAGATCATAAATTCAAAGCAAAAGATGGTTAAGGCAAGTATTAGGGCATTGCATTGTGTATTATTATCATGCATGATGATCATTCATTTTTAAATATTAGAAGATCTCGGTCTTCATAAGTTGACCAACAACTATCTACAAAATAAGATGAATATACTGCATTTGATGTTCATCTCATAAAGCAATAGTCATGAATATATTCTTCAAAATATAATGACATAATGACAATGATTAATAATGACTCCATTTTATTCATTGTAAGTTGCAAGGCAATATTTCCTTGCTTAATGAACAATTGTCAAAAGAATGTATTGAGTAATCTATTATGTGAATTTTCACAACAACAATGGAACCCCATGGAATAGCCAAGCTAATGGTAAGAAAAAAGCATGACTAACTAGAGAAAGGATTAAATGTTGGATTAATTAAAGTCAATTGGGCTTCCCTTAGCCTCTAGTTTTAAAGTCATATAGTTTGAGGATCATCTAGATAGAAATTGAAATATCAAAATCATAGAGTAAATAATAACATAAAAATTAATCTAAAACTTGAAAATTTTATAAGAAAATCATATCAAATCATAAAAATATCAATATCCACCAAAAATTTCTAATATACATTAGAGATAGAAAAAATATTCCTTTCAAATAAATTTCAAATTAGAAAATATGTATTCTATATTTTCTAAATCAAAAAATTTAATTCACCTCCAAATGACTTCAAATTTTTATGCAATGCTCCCTAGCTTAACCTTGGTTTATTGGATTAATTATATGTGGTTTGAAGTTAATTTGGATAGAAAATAAAATATATGTTATTTATTATTAATTTAAATTTAGAAAATTAAAAAAAAATTGCAAACTTTCAAATTATTATGAGATGTACCTTAAGTAACCCCTAACATCTAAAATCAACCTCATAATTTTTGGACTTTATTTAGATAAAGAATTAAATTTTCATTATTAAATATTAAAATAATTATAAAAATTGTAAATAAACTCCAAATATTTCCAATTTTTTATGGGATATTTCTAAAGTTGCTCCTCACCCATGGAATTGATTTTATGAATATTGCAACCTATTTAGTTATAAGATAGAATATTAAAACCTCTAAGTCAATTAATTACTAATTATATAGCCTAGAAATAAAAAAAATTCGTTAAAATTCTAGAAAAAAAAAAGTGAAAACACATGAACTCCTAAAATTTAATAGAGCAATAATAAATTAATTAGAAATCATTTTGGGCTTCAGAGATTAGGTATGCTAACTTTCTAATGCCTAGGCTAATTTTTAATTAATAAAATTAAAAATTTTGATAATTGCCTAAATTTTCATGAAAATGAGCATAGGTGACATAAACTTCTAGTTTTATTTTATTGAGATTTATGATTGATTACCACTTTCAAATTAAATATTTCTAAAATTCAGCCTTTACAAACAATAAAATCCTTAAAATAACAAAACTTCATTAATACATATTTTCAACCACATAAGTGTAGATACACATAACATCTTCAAACCAAATATCACATTATCATGCAAAAAAAAATTTAAAAATAAAAATAAAAAGAAAAGCCTTATCTTAGAAGGTGTACGAATTTCGTATTATTCAAATATATTGTGTACTAGGCTCTGAAAATGTCACGATAATCGCTAATTCAGTATTTAATTCTTTATTTTAAAAGTCATTTAATATTTTTTCAAGGTATAATTTGAGTTCAAGTGTGTATTATTTTAATTAATTTATTTTTAATAAAGTTTATTGTGAGATGATATTTTATTGTGTCTTAAGAAGATCAAAGATGTATTAATGATTTTGTTGTTTTAAGAGGCTGAATTTTAGAAATTATTTAATTTGAAAGTGGTAATCAATCATAAATTTTAAGAAAATAAAACTAGAAGTTGATGACACCTAGATTCATTTTCATGAAAATTTAGGCAATTATAAAAAAAATTAATTTTATTAATTAAAAATTAGCCTAGGCATTAGAAAATTAGTATGCCTAATCTCTAATGCCAAAATGATTTATAATTAATTCATTATTGCATTATTAAATTTTCGGAGTTCACAATGAAGTACGGTATTGTTGTTTTACAAGGGTAAATAGAGGTAACGTTACCAAGTAAACCAAGGAGGTGTATCCACGTGGCATCGAGTCATTTATCTGGGTAGGACCGAGCGGTGGATTGGACGGCTTGGATCGATTGTCCTCTTCAATCGGACGGGGGATCTGCCACTTCTAGAGCCTTCCTTTGCGCTTGGAAGACAACATTTTGCAGATAAGGGCTTGTCATCTTCTCAATTGACAGATTGATTTTTTTTAAACTTCTTTACAATAGCACTACCAAAGTTAATTTGTCTTCTTGATAAAAAAACTACTAATATAAATTGTTATAAACTAAGGTATTAATAATGTATTGTTGAAAAATAATAATAAGCAAATGCTAGCATAATTATAGGTCTTACAAAAAATAATAATACATTTCTTCAACACATTTAGATGACATATTGTTGCGTCCTGGAGTATTCGCGGCGGTAGAGAAATATAAAGTTTAACGTCTTAGCTTTTGTACAAAATTCTAGCCCGCATACATATAAGAAGAGATGGTGGAGTATTCATAGAAGACACCAAGCTTTTTACGTGAAAAACCTCTGAAAATGGGGAAAAACCGCGGGGCATAGCCTAGTTTGAATGAATCCATTAGTAGTTGCAATTGATTACAAATGAGGCCCTTCATTGGAGGGAATGCATTGGCTTGATGTAACAAATATACATCAAATAAAGTGTGTTACATTGTGGAAATAGGAAGTCAATGTTGATGTGTTTGTTTGGTCATAAGGACTATAGTCGGTGGGTGACGTAAGTCGGAAGGATCGTAGTCGGCGAGCGACAGAGGTCATAAAGACCGTTGTCTGATGACGGAGGTTAGAATGATAACGTCAGAGATAAGTCTAACGATGGAAATAAGTCCAGTGTTGGATAGAAGTCCGACGAATGTCCGGAGACGAGCAGAAGTCCTGCATTAGGTAGTAGCCTGACAGAATTCTGCTGATGGAGGAAGTTCAGCATTAGGTAGGAATTCGATGACTGGCAGAAGTCCAACATTGGGTGGGAATCTGAAGACCGGTGGAAGTCCGGTGTCAGATAGTAATCCGATGATAGGTGCAAGTCCGACGTTGGGTAGAAGTCTGTTGATCGACATAAGTCTGGCGTTGAATAGAAGTCCGGCGAAAGTCTGATGATTGGTAGAAATTCGATGTCGAGCACTACAGGAAAAACGTCAATTTTCGGCGTTAATTTTTCGTCGGAAAATGGCCAAAATCCACCATAAATTAGTATTTCTGACGGAAATATTTACGCCGATCCAACGTGCATCGGAAAAGTGTTATCTATGTAAAACAACATTTTGCAGATAAGGGCTTGTCATCTTCTCAATTGACAGATTGATTTTTTTTAAACTTCTTTACAATAGCACTACCAAAGTTAATTTGTCTTCTTGATAAAAAAACTACTAATATAAATTGTTATAAACTAAGGTATTAATAATGTATTGTTGAAAAATATTAATAAGCAAATGCTAGCATAATTATATGTCTTACAAAAAATAATAATACATTTCTTCAACAAATTTAGATGACATATTGTTGCATCCTGGAGTATTCGCCGCGGTAGAGAAATATAAAGTTTAACGTCTTAGCTTTTGTACGAAATTCTAGCCTGCATACATATGAAAAGAGATGGTGGAGTATTCATAGGAGACACCAAGCTTGTTACGTGAAAAACCTCTGAAAATGGGGAAAAACCACGGGGCCTAGCCTAGTTTGAATGAATCCATTAGTAGTTGCAGTTGATTATAAATTAGGCCCTTCTTTGGAGGGAATGAAGTGGTTTGATGTAACAAATATACATCAAATAAAGCGTGTTACATGGTGGAAATAGGAAGTCAATGTTGATGTGTTTGTTTGGTCAGAAAGACGGTAGTCGGTGGGTGACGTAAGTCGGAATGATCGTAGCCACCAGGCGACAGAGGTCATAAAGACCGTTGTTTGATGACGGAGGTTTGAATGATAGCGTCAGGGAGAAGTCTAATGATGGAAAGAAGTCCAGCGTCGGATACAAGTTCGACGAATGTCCGGAGACGAGCAGAAGTCCTGCATTAGGTAGTAGCCTGACAGGATTTCGGTGATGGAGGAAGTCCAGCGTTAGGTAGGAATTCGATGACAAGCAGAAGTCCAACATTGGGTGGGAATCTGAAGACCAGTGGAAGTCCAGTGTCATATAGTAATCCGATGATAGGTGCAAGTCCGACGTTGGGTAGAAGTCTGTTGATGGACATAAGTCTGGCGTTGAATAGAAGTCTGGTGAAAGTCTGATGACTGGTAGAAATTCGACATCGAGCACTATAGGAAAAACGTCAATTTTTAGTCGGAAAATGGCCAAAATCCACCATAAATTAGTATTTCCAGCGGATTTCTGACATAAATATTTACGCCGGTCCAACTTGCGTCGGAAAAGTGTTATCGATGTAAAACTTTCCGCCAGAAAAATTTTCGGCGAAAAATGCGTCAGAAATATTTCTGGCGGCTGTCGAGGAAGAGTCTGGTGATAAGAGGGTTTTCTTTCTTCTCTTCTTGCTTCCTTGCTTAATTCCGACGTCAGTTGGCATTCAGACAGAACTCCGGGGTCGATGGGCTATCGGGTGGAAGTCCGGCGATGGTCGAGAAAGAGTCTGGTGTAAGAGAGCTTTCTTTATTCTCTTCCTTTTCTTCCTTCTCTTCTTGCTTCCTTGCTTAATTTCGGCGCCAGTTGGTGATCGGGCAGAAGTCCGACGTCGGTCGGCTGCAAAGGTGAAAGTCCGGCGCTGGTCCAGGAGGAGTCTCTTCATTGCTTCATTCTCTTCTCTTCTTGCTTGGGTCTCCTTCTTTCCCCTCTTTGGGCTCCTCTTTCTATGAGAAATGAGGAGTCTATTTATAGTTTTCTGAGAGTGACATAACCAGTAAATATGAAGGAGATCAGGGGCAAGTTGGGAGTGATTTGGATGGACGGCGGATATTAAATCCCTTGATCTTGGACTGTTTATTGAAGATTCAAATGTCTTAATGATGTTAGAATTCCGTGATCTTGGGCTTGTTGGATTCATCTCGTCGAGCCGCTTGATTCGACTATAAGCATGTCCCGTTTGGAAACCGTATGGTAATCCAAATTGTGGTTTGAAGCTTCCAATAGTGGTTCGGGTCCATTTGGGCCCAGATTGAGTTGAATTTGGTGTCTTTGAGTTCATATTTTTGAGACTATCAGTTCGACTATAAGTTTGTTGAAATCGGAGTTGAGATGGTCTCTGAATTAATTTTCAAAGTTTACAACTTGATTGTCTTGAGATTTGTGCTCGATCAAGGTAATTTTTTTATGATATATCACATATAATATTAAAGTGCTTTTTTTATTTTATCAAATTATTCCTTTTAGATATATAGGATAAAAAAGTATGACACACATAAATTGAGAAATAGTACAATTTTTATCAAATTTTTAAGATCGAGTGTTGTATATTTCAAATTATAATTTGACACTTAAATTTTCTAATAAAGATATATATATAATTATATGATTCATGATTAAATAATTTGTTAAACTTTAAAAAAAATAGCATTTTTATTTTCATCATTATTGTTATTATTATAAATGATTTTAATTTATCCAAATAAATATTACTCGATTAAAGAAAAAATATAATTATATAAAATCATCAAACATTATTCAAAATTTTATTTAAATCTTTTAATAATATACCAATACTTAGGCATATACATAGTCATTAAAAAAATTATAGAGTTATTAGATATTTTAATTACTTCCATGGTTAAATATAAGCAGGAGGGCTGTTGTAAATTTAATATTCTTGGACCCTTTTATGCATAATTCTGAAATAAAAAATGCAAATCTAGTTTTCGAACCAAGTTTCCGGGAAAAAAACATAAAAAGCTTGCTAATAGGGTTAGGTTGTCACAACGCCTCCTCTTCCCGATAGGGTTAAAGCAGATTCGTAGGCGAAGGCGAGCGATCGAGCGAGCGAGCGAGCGAGGGAGGAGTAAGAGGAAAGCTGAGGTCAGTGGAGGGATTCCGCTTTCGTTATTGTTATTGGATCGTTTTCGGCTGTAGCCACTCGACGGCGGACGAGGTGATCGGTCAAAGGGGCGGCTGTGGTTGGCGCGTTTCCTGCCAGATCTTGAACTTAGGTGAGTGTACCGAACTGATACCTTTGATTCATGAATGGATCTTTTTTTTTTTGGGCGATGGTTGATTTGACTTGGGATCATACATCGTTTTCGTCGTTCTGATTCGACCAAGGTCGGATGAAGAGAGTTCCTGTTATTTTTTTAATTGTTTATTTGAATCTATTTGTCGATTTAGTTTCTGTTCTGGTTTGGCGATTCAATGGCCTTAAGTGCTTTAAACTTGATCTGTTGAGTTCGATGGTATGAATGTTGAAAATGATGGGGAGTTTATTGCGTTCGACCGGATTTTCGGGCGACGAATATACCTAATGGTTTTATTTTAAGTAAAAAGAAAAAAGGATTACGGAGTGCGCTGTTTAACTATCCATGGGATGTGAAGCTGTTTAGTAAAGATCTGGATGAATACCGAGTAAGCCTAGTTAAAATCTAGAACCTTCCGATTGTTCTGCCGCTTTTTCTACTGCTTATTTATAAAATCATTTTTATAGTTTCTATATCTTTGTGATTATTTAGCTTGCATATCATGTTTTTCTTTTCTCGTAATATTCACTGTATCGCGATTTGGGCTCTGCTTGAATGTGCCTTAATATACCTGTATAAGTAATATTGTGATGTGAACAAATCATGAGCATTATGGGGAACTGTGAGCAAAGAATTTATATGCTCTGTCTATTTATTTTGGATTCTTCTTTTTTAGATGATTTCACATCGTTTTTTTTGTAGCCATTTATTTGATTAAGGTGTTTAATATATTTTTTAAACTGTTTTTTGGTGTTGGGTTATGGTTCTGTTTTGGCAAAAATAAGGATTGTAGGCGTTCTGTTTTTAGATCTACGGGATGCTATGCTATTTGGTAAAAGATTTTGAAAAATGCAAAGTAAACCAACTTTAAATCTGGAAGCTTATTGATTCTTCTTACTTTTTTTTTTGTTCTGGAACCTGGAAGTTGTAGTGTGACTATGTTTGAAATATTTTTCGTTGTTATTACGTACCAAAACTTCAGTGTTTCCTGTGGCTGACCGACACTTAAATATTGGTTGTTTACGCAGATTCGTATTTTTTGCAACAATTATAGAGTTCATCTCTTGACCTTGCATATCTTCCGAAGTGGAGGTTGTCAGGAGTAGTGTGTCTTTTATGTCTGAATTGGACTCTCTTTATTTGGGATCAATTGGGCTGCTTGGAGAGTACCGTCCTACTTCTAGGAAAAAGCACATATGCTTTTCTGAAGATTTTGGTCACATTCATACTGCGACGATTAGAGATTCCATATCAATCAAAAGTCGCCACTTTATGCAACCTGCTTTTCTTGAGATCAATTCCAAAGAAAGAAGCATTCCGCTGTCTTTTACTGCTGATACTCTCTAGCACAACCTTGTTCTTTTAGTTTCCACTGCTGAAGATGGCGTTCCAAAACATAGGTGCTGCCAACAGTGATGATGCCTTCTACAGGTATAAAATGCCCAAGATGATAACAAAAATTGAGGGCCGTGGAAATGGCATTAAGACCAATATAGTGAATATGGTTGATATTGCAAAAGCATTGGCTAGGCCTGCCTCTTACACTACCAAGTACTTTGGGTGTGAGCTTGGAGCCCAATCCAAATTTGATGATAAAACAGGTATATCACTTGTTAATGGTGCTCATGACACTGCCAAATTAGCTGGTCTGCTCGAGAATTTCATTAAAAAGTATGTTCAATGTTATGGATGTGGCAACCCTGAAACTGAAATTATCATCACAAAGACCCAGATGATAACAATGAAGTGTGCTGCATGTGGCTACTTATCAGACGTAGATATGAGGGACAAACTCACAACCTTTATTCTGAAGAACCCACCTGAGCAGAAGAAGGGGTCAAAAGATAAGAAGGCAATGAGGAGGGCGGAGAAAGAAAGACTCAAGGAAGGGGAGGCTGCTGATGAAGAACAAAAGAAGTTGAAGAAAGAGATAAAGAAGAAGAGTTCCAAGGATGCCGTTACTTCAAAATCTACTTCTAAGAAGAAGACTGTCAGCTCTGATGAGGAGCGAACCTCACCAAATGGGAGTCAGGTTGATGAGAATGATGAGGTGGTTGATGAGGAAGATGATATCCAGTGGCAAACTGACACCTCTCTTGAAGCAGCTCGCCAACGTATCCAGGAACAGCTGAATGCTGTTACAGCTGAGATGGTCATGCTTTCAACCAATGAGGAAGAGAAACCAAAGGAAGACAAGAAATCTGAATCCCACAAATCTAATGGACCCGTTGAGGAAACCAAGAATGTCAGCACACATGACAAGCTCGTTATGGAGTTCAGAGGCAAATTGGAGAAGGGTTCGAAGCCAAGCGAGCTTGCCACATTTGCCAAGTCACTGGCAGGTTCTCCGCAGGAAGTTATGGATGCACTTTTTGAAGCTCTCTTTGACGGGACAGGGAAAGGGTTTGCCAAGCAAGTGGCCAAAAAGTTGAATTACATTACTGCTGCAGTGCAGGAAGAAGGGGCACAGATGCTTCTGCTCCATGCTATTGAGACCTTCTGTTGTAATCGTAGCGGGGATGCAGTTAAGGAGATCGCTTTAGCTGCTAAAGTTCTTTATGATGGAGACGTGCTTGAGGAGGAGTTCATAGTCCAGTGGTATCAGAACGGCATCACAGGAGCAACTAAGAATTCTCCGATGTGGAAGAATATGAAACCTTTTATTGAGTGGCTTCAGAATGCCGAGTCCGAGGAAGAAGAGTAAGTTGGTCTTTTAATATTATATTGCGAGTGTTGTCCTAATATAGTACCGGTGCCATTTACTTAGTGGTTTGTTTGTGTGAAGTCTTACTTTTAATGGTGATGCAGAACAAGTCTAGAGGTAATTTTGGAGTCCGAAATAGTCCAAGTTTGGAGTCTGCTATGTTTTATGGTTGTGTTCACATTGTCTCTTCGTAAACTGCTTTGCTTGCTGCATAAGTTCTATCGTATTTATGCATTAAAATAAAGGACGTGTAATATGAAGATGTTCAATTATGTTTACATGTTATGGTATTTTCTATTCTTCCGTGATATGATTTGGTGTTTCTTTGACATTCGAGGAAATGCATGTTTAATTAAGCGGTTCTTTTCAGACAGTTGTATATATCCATAAAAATAGTTTCTGAATTATTATTGGAAAAGTAGGGTTTATAAGGTCTTGTAGAATTTTAGATTTTTTTTTTAATTTCTTATTAGAAAGATTCAAACTTTCTTATAGTTATTATATTTTAGTATAGCAGTTAAATAGAAGTAATAGCCTATTTAAAGAATTAAGTTGTATTAACTATGTAGCAAGAAGATATCGTGGCAACTAAGGAGACTTTTTAACAATTTCCTTAGTGCAATTAAAAAAGGACAAAAGAAGAGACCACTGGACGAACAACCCAAATTGCGTTAAGTTCATGAGTTCCAAATGCTCAAGGCAATAGCATATCTGGCACAAGATAGTGTGCCTGTATAAAGTCTGTAAAAGCGAGAGGCGATAAGAATGACGGGGCAGCGGGCGGTTGTTGGCGGCAGAGAGAACGACGGGGAGAAGTTTATATATATATATATAAAAGAAATAATATTTAGTAAAGTATTTTGTACAAATTTCATCCATAAAAGCAACCCATGCAAAAGTTATGGAATATTATACGAAGTAGGTTTGATGTTCCATGTCTTGGAAGAAAATCTCAAAGGAAGTGCTTAAAATGTGGTTCAGGGAGTTTGAGCTTAGTAAGCCAGAATATTAGTAACAGCTATCCATTTTTTATTAAGCTAATAAAGAATAATTTTTTTCCTAATTTGTTGTGTACAACGAGATTTATTTTGGTTGTCATAGCATGATACTCAAATCAGAACAAAATTTGAGAACATGGAGTGACTTGTTTGCAAGATATGTTTAAAGTATGAGGACAGGAGATTAATAGCTATCCATTTTTTATTAAGCTAATAAAGAATAATTTTTTTCCTAATTTGTTGTGTACAACGAGATTTATTTTGGTTGTCATAGCATGATACTCAAATCAGAACAAAATTTGAGAACATGGAGTGACTTGTTTGCAAGATATGTTTAAAGTATGAGGACAGGAGAGCATTCGCTTTGGATTGGTGAGAGTGTATGGGCTGAGCTCAGGATTACTTGGGGTAACCTAGACTACACAATGAGGAGGGAGTAGAATATACATAATGGAGCTTTTGACTTTAGAGGATTGGGAAGCTCCCTACATATTAGGGGCTCAGTTTCATACATTGAGCATAGATGATGATTGATAAAAACTTAAATAATTTTTTTTTTTTTTGCATGCGCATTAAAATTTAAGTACTATATCGCAGAAGGAGATGTTTAGTAGAGAGCTCATTGTAGTTGAGTTATACAGTCACACTCATAAGTGTCAGGAAGATTAGCAATGGGTGGATAAGCGAGCTATGAGCTATGAGGGCATATGTAAGTATATAAGAATATTATGCTTACAAAAATATCATAAACGATAATTATATGATGATTAATCTTATATTATATTTTGTACATAGGATGAGTATGCATGACTTCGAGAGATCCAGGCTACAGCTGGAGAGGGATTCTATATGGGTTCTACATATATTTATGACTACCACACTTGGATGCTGGTGGTAGGTAGAATACATAAAAAATGAATTTATGGATTAGGCTCGCAGGCCGTCGTGTATGAGGGACAGTCCTCTTCAGCCACCAGCCACTCTGCAGGCAGGTAAGAGAGTTTAGTTAACCAGTAGGTGGCTAACTTAGCAGCAGAGTTAGAATATGTTAAAAAATATATAAACAGACATAAACACTCAGATATTGGAGGAGCATAGAAGATTGAGCGAGCGAATTGGCAGAACTCAACTGGCACCTCCATCGACTAAGCAGGACAGCGAGCATAAATATTCCAATTAGATTGTCGACTGAGATAGATTTTGACATATTTTATGTTATTTGATATATAAGATATGTTGAAAATGTAATAGTGTTATTACTTTTGTTGAATTTTATTGAATGTGATTGTAAGTTCATTAATCTGCATAGTTTGAGTAGTATTCTTTGATTATATTTATTTTTTACTACAATTTTTTTATAACAGCTTAGATTATTAATGTTAGAAAGCCCAAAAAATGATTGTATGAGCTATTTTTTGTTATGTTATAGGTTTGCGGTGGATTTGTGGTGAAAATTTTATCACAAATGTTTTGGGTCTAGTAATTAGGTTGTTTCCAAAAAGTGTTAGGAGATAACTACACATAAAACAATAATATTTGGAATCATCAAAATAATACAAGTTGCAAGAATGTAAAACATGCAAATAGCAACTTTCCTAACAAAATGTTGATACGATGATCTAGTATCAACGTTTGTGATGAATCTATCAATCACAAATTGCGACGGATTATTTGTAAAAAATCTGCAACAATTTATGACGAAATCTGTGGCGGACCATAAAAATGAAGCCATTATTTCAATAGAGATTATTCCATTACAAATTCACCATAAATTCATAGCAAAAATTTTGCAATGAATTTTGTTTGTCACACATATGTTTGCGAAGCCCATTTTACTATCGGAACTATATCTATCAGAAATCCACTACAAATCAAAATTTGTTATAGATTTATGAAAATTTTCAGCGGATTTTGCCGCTTTAAATAGCTTATTTTCCTGTATTTATAAAACTAAATAGACCTCTGAACTCCTATCTTTGATTTCAATTTCACTAGTTTTATAAAAAGTTATAAATAAAAATGCATTTCTCTCAAGTTTTATGATGTTTTTAGTCTATAACTTTTGATATGTTTTTGTGCACTTTATCCTAAATATTTTGACTATATTAAATCAGATTTTTATCAGTTGGTTTTTCCTACGTAATTTTCTAACTATATAAGTTGATTGAGATTTTTCTGGCAATTATAACAGTTGTATAAAAGTATTAAAATGCTCATGTAAATATCCCTCTAAAGTTAATATTTGAATGGAAAAAGTTCTATGAGTATAAAATTATACAGGCAATGCGACCTTTTTCTAGTTGTTCTGGTAATTCATACATCATCCAAGTATTGCATCAAAATCATAATGAATTACAATTACAATTACATTTGCACTATTGTAGCATGGAAGTGGAAATATTTTGATATATAAAAAATGCACTCTTTGTTATGTTATAATGCTCTTATATGTTCTATTTTGACCTCATCTACCTTGTGTGGATGTGAGAGAGATTTTGTCCAGACTTGCTAAAAAGCGGGTGTGGGAAGTTATTTGGCTCTATTTTGTTTTGAGATTATGGCCCCACTTTCCATATCTGGATGTGAGAAGTAATAGGAGATATAAGTGGAAGTTGGGTTATGTGCATTATAATCATGCATTGCATATTCTGATAATTTACAGAATTAAGTATACTTAATATTCGAAATTGAATGTTAGTAACTTCTTAATTACTATATAAACCCTAATAAAATGTGAAACTTAAGTGAAAGTGAACCTTTGATGATAAGTGTTCAGTGATATATTTTAAATTTCTATGAAAGTGGCTTTAAAGGTATAAATAAAAAAAACTTTGAAATCAAGTACACATGGAAACCCTAAAAAATCATAATCTTCTAGTACTTTATTCATTCTTTACAAGCTATTATATTTTTTAATTAAACTACTATTTAATATTTTAATTTGAATATTGATATCTATGATGGGATATGGGAAGAAGTCTACTAAGCTGATTGTGCTTTTTTTTGTTAATCTTCTAATATTTCAGGAAATTGAAAAGGCCTAGCTGAATATAAAAGAGCATAGACAAATTTGTTTGGTTGGGATTATTAAAAAAATATTTTGTAATCATGTTCTTTTATTTTTTATAATATATAGATTGAAAATAATATATATATATATATATATATATGTGTGTGTGTGTGTGTTTTTGGAAAAATAAAAATGTTGGAGTTTAGTAGCTTTGATTATTTTTGTTGATGGTTAAGTGGATGTTACAAGTTTAGGCTTTCAATCCTTATATTACATTTTAGGGCATCACAGGGTGGTATCAAGAAAAATGATTTGGAAGGATTAGATTGCAACTATAGGAAATGATCTACAACCATAGGAAGAAGGGAGTTGGGGGCTTAGTTTAGAAAAAAATTTATCAGTTTAGGATGAGTATGTGTATAGTTGAAACCTTTTGTTCGTCATATAGATAAGTGTTGCTGCATCTTAAACCCCAAGAGAAATATCCAATTAATGGATAGAGTTCCAGTCATGTTGTATTAGTTTAGAGTATAGTGGGGGCAAAGACATGACTATATGATGTAGTTTGCCTGATTAGGGGCCCAACAAATAAGTGAGGCTCAAGGTGTGATGGCATGAGTTAAGGAAGATAAAGCTGATAAGCATCTGTAGTTATTTATGAGATTGGAGCCTACTTATTTCTAGGGTGCAGTGGAGCCTCAAGTCGTTGAGGATTGACTGATGAGGATAGAGAATTCATTTGCTAGAATGTAATGTATGGAAGGTAGGAAGGTTCGATCAGTTGTATTTCTATTGGATAGAGAAGCATAATACGCCAAAATATAAAGATTTTTTTGGAAGAGTTAGTGGAGATTTTCAGGAGTTGGTTTATGTTTCCATCTGCTAGGCATCAAATATAAGAATCCCTTTAGAGGTGGTACAAGGGAGAGATGTTGATATGATATAAGACAGAGTTAATATCACATGTCAGATATGCTCCACAATTGTTAGTACCCCTAAGAAAAAGTGCTTTCATTTCTTGTGAGATATGAGAAATAGTCTATGGCATCTATTATTATCATTCCATATTTCTTTAAACTCTTAGAGGGCTAGGCCTGGGGAGAATTACCTAATGTCCACCAAACAACAATGGGATGGCAAAAGGAAAATATTAGGTAAAGAGTCCTCCAGGAGTGCATTTAGGGGGAAGAAATATAGGTTGAAGGTTAGTGATTCTACGAGGGGAGGAACTATTATATTTGGGAGAAGAATCTGTGTCTATTAGCAACACTTATATTTTTGGATTTTATAAAAGAAGTATAGACCTGTGTTTTTTTTTTATATTGGTCAACACTTTAAGTATAGTCATACATGTCATAGAGTGGAGTAGTGCCCATAGAGAATGCTAGAAGGTAGACTTGAAGCTGGAGACTGTCAGAGTTAAAGGTAGAACCCAGCCTCTTTTAGAGAGGTTTGTGAGGCTTTGTTGACCCATAGTGGTGGTAGATTCAGAGGGAGACATTCAAGTTAGTCAGCAAGAGAAATTTTAAGGGAAATTATCACTCTGGTTAGTGCAGCCTTGATACAACTAAAAGTATACAATTTGAATAAATAAGAGGTGAAGGAGGCATTAGATATAGTGATAGGTACAATATTTATTTTTGCATTGTTTTGCCATATATTATTTAACCCTAGCATAATACATTCCTTTTTATCAAAGTATGTGTTGGATGGCTTAGGTTTGATTTTGGATTTGTTAGTTTTTTTCTTATCTTTTATGTTGCCCACTGGAGATTTCTTAATAACTAGCCAACTCTGCAAGTGTGAGATAAATTATAAATAATAAAAAAAGTAGGATTTATTCCCTTACCTCTGAAGGCATTTAATATAATAGTGAGTATATATTGGTTGAACAAACATGAGGCTTAGATTGATTGTAGCAAGAAACATATGAGTTTATGTGTGGAAAGAGAAGTATTTTATTTCCAATGTGATTGAAGTATTTTATCCTATCTAATTTATGTGTTACAAATGGATAGGTCTAGGAGAAAGGGGTATTTTATATTTTTGACTTATGTAAATGATTTGAATAGACCTTTTAAAGGTATTGAAGATGTTCTTGTAATAAAAGAATTCCTTGATTACTTTTCCTAAAGAGCTAACTAGATAGCCTTTAGAAAGGGAGGTAGAATTCCTTGTTAAGGTGGTGCGAGGAACAATTCTGAAGATCTCTTATAGGATGACACTGAGGGAGTTACAAGAGTTACAAGTGTAGTTGCATGAGATGTTGGATAGAGATTTTATCAAGTCAAGTGGATCATCATTGGGAGCTCATGTATTTTTTATGAAGAAGATGGATGGATCTTTGAGGATGTGCATTGACTATCAGGAGCTGGACAAGGCGATACTAAAGAATAAGTATCCATTACCTATAATAGATTATCTATTTGATTAGTTCAACGGTGCAACTATATTTTCAACGATTATTTAGAATGAGCTATCATCAATTGAGAGTCAAGGATAAAGATATGGCAAATATAATCTTTTGCACTAGATATGGACAATATGAGATTCTAATGTGTCATTTGGTGTGACAAATGCACCATAAGTGTTTATCTAAATCAATTTATTATTGTGTTCATTGATGATATCCTAGTGTATTCAAAATTTGAAGAGGAATACATATACAATTCATTTGAGGTTAACTTTAGAGAGTTTGAAATAGTAGAAGCTATGCAATAAATTAGGAAAATGTGAATTTTGGTTGACTTATGTAGTATTTTGGGGCATATGGTGAGAAAGGAATGGATTAATATGGATCCCTAGAAGGTGCATGCTATTAGATATTATCCGCATCTTTCTAATATCAATTTTGATTAGTCAAAGTAACATCATATATTGGGATATATCCTATTGGCATATGAAATATAATTTTGTTAGGTTTAAGTTGGTAATTATTAGTATGTTTCAGTTGAAACTAACTACGAACAACTCAATCAATACTCTCATTGCTTTGTTGGCTTTTTGGCAGATGCTTCATTTGTAAATTTTAAATTTTGAAGTATTTTGCTGATGCCTTTGAAATCTATTTGTATGCATATTACATGTTATAATGCATATAAATACTACATATAAGGGAATACTCATTTAAAGCCATAAAAAATATATTACAGTTGTTTGTAAATATTCAAGATTTATAACGTCAAGGTGTGGACTTCGTCAATTAAAGTTTATGTTGCTTTACATTCATTACAAGAATACAACAACAACAATATCAAGCTTTTATCCTACCCCGTGGGATTGGTTACTTGAATCATTTTTCTTCTTTTTTCCCTATTAAAAATTAAATTCTCTTTTAAATTGAACAAAGAAAGATTATTTCTAATATTTTCTAACCAAGCCTTCTTAAGTCTATCTCTATCTTTCTTAACAAAAGTCAACTCTAATGCATCTTTTTTAACCATGTCATCAGATTGCTGCCATTTTATATGACCAAATCATCTAATGTGACTCTCTAATCTTTTCTTCCACTGGATCTACTCCAACCTTCTCACGTATATGCTCATTTCATATCATGACTCGAGTAAAGCTACTCATCCACCTGAACATCCTCATCCCTACAACACTTAATTTAATATTATGCTTCTCTTTTAATGGCCAACATTCAGGTTTAACCACCATCTTATAGAATTTTTTTTAAACTTTGAGGGAGACTTTTCAATCACACAACAAGTCTGACGCATTGATTCACTTCAACACCAACTTGACTTAATACAAAATATTTGATTTAATACTAGTGGAAAATTGCACCTAAAAAACTAATATTATTCTTCTCAGAAATGTATATTCACCTGCTAGAAAATAAATAAATATGTACATAAATAAGTCGGTGCTCAAACAATACTGTTTTTGTAGGATGAGAAAGGTTTTCATGGGCAAATGCAGAACCGTAACACTCGTATAGTTTAACAGATGCACACTACACTTGTCTTCTTGCTGGTACAATAAAGTTAGACTACAGTAAAAACTATCTTCTATGGCATTCGAATGCCATTCCACCTAAGCATGTTAAGTATCATCTCAGCTTCAAAAATTTATGTGAGAAACAACATTAGGTAGATTCATTAAATTTCTTAGCATCATTGGAACTTAACAAAAAACTTCAAAAGCTTATATAACTACAAAAAGATACCACAATAGGTGAACAAAAGAAGCTATAAACTACAGTTCTTACAATCATAAACTCTACTACACAATAGAGAGTAGTAACGCTACTCTCCTCTCCACAATCGACTATATAACGCGATTTAATTTCACTAATAGATTTTAAGTAGATTGAGCTTCTGCATTCATATCTGAAACAGCTATTGTAGGTAAAAGAAGAGACAATGGCTGCCAACCTGAAGAATGAGGTAAAATCCACTTCTTTTGGTGGATTGCTGCATTCAGTATCTGAAGAACTTCACCCAAAGCCTGGGACTTTAAACATGAACGCTTGAGTATGGAAGCTGCATCGTACCTGCACACACAAGGATAATAACACCTGTTTGAGTCCAAGAAAAAAAAAACAAGAAAAATGGGTTCAGATTTGAACTTACATGCATCGTGAAGCCATCATGGAAGAATGCCCATCAGTTGAAGATAGGAACTTAAGAACTACGTCACACACTGCCTTTGAATGTCTGATCTGACTATCCATAACATTTACACATTTCCAAAGTGATTCACCTTTACTAATATAAAAAAGGTTATCTCCTAGTTTGTGCTTGACAACAAGATGATGTTGGACAGCCAATTCCAGGGCCTTACTAACATTGAAATCTTGGATGTTCATCTCCCCATAGCGAATACAGTCCGTTATATTAGCTTCTGTGGGAGGCATTTTCTCTTTTCTTAATATGCGGAGGGCCGATAGGATAGTATCCATCGGACTGTGGATAACAGGAGGACCAGAGGGGTTCCAGGAAATATCATTGCTTTGCATATTTTCTTGATTACAAGGTAGCATACTTTGTGGAATATTAGCAACTGTAGGATAAGAAAAGGTATTATGATGAATAGGATTAGGATACTGAGCAATATTAAGTTTACTAATATCAGGTACGATTTGAGGAGATCCTAATGAAAAGGAAGGATCATTAGGCTTTGATGAGCGAAATATAGGGGCATTTTTCTTGCTTGACAGTTCCGAAGTTGTTCCGGTTTGCGGCCTTGGAGTTCCCTTTATGAAGACTGGGCCATTATGCCAAGTAGATTGAGGATAACAATTGAGCATAGGAGGGGTTGAATAAGTGAAGTTCACAGGCTGTTGATAGGGCCGAGAATGAACTGTACCAAGTGGCTTTAGCAAATGGGGAGGACATTGACTATCATTAAAGTTATTTGAGACGCTTACCATACCATTAGTACAGTAAGGCACTATTGTGCTGGGTTTAGTAGCTTCACGAGCATTTAATTGATTCATTTCAGGCTTTTGTGAGCCATTGATCTTGTGAGGGGAATTTATAAGTGTTTGTGTTGGGATAGAAGGGTTATTATCTGAAAAATTAGTATGAGCTTTGGGAAAAGCTTCAGTATTTGATATTGTTTTGTCAGCTATCTGGCTAATTTGTGTGATGCCAGTAAGACTTAGACTTCCGGAGTGATACTGCATACCCTCATTCCTTGTGATTCTGGATTTGTTGCCACTTTGTTGTCTTTGGATCTTCAGTGCCTGTTGCTTCCCTTTGACTTGGTTGTCACCTTTTTCATTGACATTAGCTTTCTGATATGCCATGTCTGTGTTGGATGAAGGGGAATCACAAGGCTTATTTGCTTCTACAGCACTATTTATGCTAGTTTCTGAAGTTGAGCCATTTTCATTTGTAATAGAGAAGGGTGACAATGGTGGGCCTCCAGCCAGAAGATCAGTCCAGGACCATACAGTCTTGGCAGCAGCAGTAAGTGCTTGAGAAACATTACGAGGCTGAGCAAGGAGGATGTTATATCTCCTCATACTAAGCTGATGCAGTGCATTGGAGAAGTCACGATCCCCAGAAATAAGCAAATAATTTGCAGGAGGTCGGTTGTCAACAGCCCAAAACAACATGTCTACTAGTATTTTCTTATCACTGGCATCTTTTACTCCTGCATTAGATTATCCGGTAAGTCAGCACTAGAATTGTAAAAAGGAATCGAACAGCTACCATTTCATATGATTATGGCAAAGTGGTATTACCCCTTCTCTCTAACAGAAGAGGACTAGAGTTGAAATCTTTAGAAAAAAAAGCATCCAAATACTCGTCAGCATGGATATTAGTTGATCTCAATACATCCCAGAGATATGACTAAAAATAAAATATATTTCCCCTAAAAGTAAAATTTTATGGCAAGCTTCCAAAATAATAACAAATTTTTGAGGGAGTAGGAGACCAACCATTTAGATTCGGATTATTGGACAATGTCACCCCTACCTCATGCTTCGTACTCAGCTCATGAATGATACCGCAGTGCCTTCTGCTCATAAAAGCCCTTTACCCTCACAAGCACCCGTGACAGGGGCAAAAGAGAAAACAGGAGGTATAGCTTCATTTTGTTCTTATATAATTTGAGTTCATCTTTATGGCTACCCATCATCCAATATATATATATATATATATATATATATATATATACATATATATATATATAATAAATACATTATATATATATAGCTATATAGTAATATTTAACTACATATATATTATATATAAATATATATATATATAATTATATTACAACACACGTGCAAGTCTCAACCCCCAGTATAAAACGCGCATATATGTTCAAGTCATTTTTAGGAGATTCCACTTATGTTACCCACTTAAGTATAATATATTTTAGTTCAAAGTATGTTTTTCACCAACCAGCAACTGTGAACATCGAAATCCGCCGCCCAGTTAGAAAGCTGGATTCTAAGAACCGAGGATCAACTTGAAAATCGTCGAACAAGCTGGTTCAATATATATTATTTTATTAAATAAATTCTTTAAATTATTAATTTTTTTGAATTTAAATTTTAAATATATATTTAAAACACATAACATAACAACAATAATATCAAGCCTTTATCCTACTACCGGTCAGCTACAAATAATCATTTTCTTCATTGTGTTTCTATTAAGAGTCAAATTCTCATTGTCTGTGTCCTGGATTGTCATCCATATGTTCTTTGTTGGCTTTTTTATAGTTTGGACATTGTAAGGAGACATGGTTAACTTATTTAGTTCCTGCTATCTTAGCTGTTGTGCTGCTCTTCACTACTCGTTGTTGGATTGCACTATGTTCTATTGCTTTCCTCCATTCGATCTGCTTGGTCATCTGCTGTTATTTTCCTGGTCAATTTTTGCATTTGATGTTGATTGCCTTCTCGATTTCTAGTTGTTTCTTTTTTCTTCTTTATTTGCAATTAAATTTTGGTCTTCATTTTCGGACTCCTTTTGGTATTTTTGATCCCGTTTGATTTGTGCTCCATCAAGCTATGTTCTTTTGTGCCTCCATCTTTTTCAGCATGTGTCACTTTTGCTTCCATTGAATATCTCAGCTTTAGCTTCTTGCCGACCTTTTCTAGGTTTTTTTCCTTTAATTTTTATTTGGATTGTAATTAGATAGGGACCTTTGACACTTAGTATTTTTTATCTTTTTCTTATTGTAGCTCTATGAGCATTAGTATGTTATCGATCACCTTAAGGACTTGTAACTATATTTAAATATTAACGCGTAGGTCTTGTGGATTTTCTCAAACAAACAAAATAAAACAAAACAAAACAAATTCTCAATTAAATCTAATAAAGAAAGGTCATTTCTAATATTTTCTAACCAAGTCTTTTTAGGTCTACCTCTACCTTTCCTAACATAAGCCAAATCTAATAAATCTGCTTTCCTAATCGGGTCATCGGGAGGCCGCCGTTTTATGTGATCAAACTATCCAATGTAGACTCTTAAATCTTATAGCTACTCAAACCTTCTCATGTATATGCTCATTTCGTATCCTGTCTCTAAGAGTAAAAGCCACTCATCCACCTGAGAATCCTCATCTCTGAAACATCAAGTTTTTATCCCACTTCTTGAGGTTGGCTACATGAATTCTTTTTCTCCATTGCATCCTGTTAAGAATCAAATTCTCATTTAGATCTATTAAAGAAAGACATTTTCTAATATTTTCTAACCAAGTCTTTTTAGGTATATCTTTATCTTTCTTAACATATGTCAAATATAATACATCTACTCTCCTGACCGAGTCATCAAAAGGCCTCCGTTTTATGTGACCAAACCACCTAAGGAGACTCATTATAATCTTATCCGTCATTGGAGCTACTCCAACCTTTTGACGTATATGCTCGTTTCATATCCTATCTCTAAGAGTGAAACCACTCATCCACCTGAGCATCCTCATCTTAGCAACACTTAATATTATGCTTCTCTTTTAATGGCCAACATTCTGTGCTATAAAGCATTGCATGTATAACCACCATTTATAGAATTTTGCCTTAAGTTTGAGTGGTAATTTTCTATCACACAACAAGCCCGATGCATTCCTCCACTTCAACCATACAACTTGAATTCTACTAATAATATCCCTATCTATTTCACCGTCACTCTGAACAATAGACCCAAGATATCTAAAATGTGTACACTTATTAATGACTTGATCGCTCAAAGTTACAAACCCCCAATTAGATCTATTACTACTAAAATTACACTCCATGTGTTTGATTTTAGACCTATTCAAACAAAAACCTTTAGACTCTAAGATTAACCTCCATAGATGAAGTTTACCTTCAACACCCTCTTTAGTCTTATCAACAAAAAGAATATCATCAACAAAAAGCATATACCAAGGAACATTCTCTTGCAAATCTCTAGTAAGAGAATCCATGACTAAAGCAAAAAGATACGGGCTTAACGCTGATCCTTGATGTAATTCAACTGAAATTGAAAAATACTTGGTCAAACCACCTTGTGTTTGAACATAAATAACAACTCCAACATACATACCTCTAATGATATGAATATAAGCATTATTAACCCCTTTCTTTTTTAGAACTCTCCATAGCACTTCTATTCAAACTTTATCATAAGCTTTCCCTAAATCAATAAATATTATATGAAGATCTTCCTTATTCTCTCTATACTTCTCCATCAAACCTCTCAATAAATGTATACTTCCAGAGTAGACCTACCCGTCATGAATCTAAATTTATTTTGAGAAACATTAGCATCACGTCGTAACGTATGTTCCATAACACTCTCCCATAGTTTTAATGTATGCCAAATCAACTTAATTCCTCTATAATTTGCACAATCTTGTGCACCACCTTTATTCTTAAAAATAGGAATCAACAAACTCATTCTCCGCACATCTGACATCTGTTTAGTAAGCCAAGAAATTCCTTCATCTCCCAAGCATTTCCACACCTCTATTGGAATATCATCAGATCCAACAATTTCCCACACTTCATTTTTTTTTAAAGTCTCTCTAACTTCTGATTTAATAATGCACTGATAAAAACAAAAATCTCAATTTTCATTTAGAGTACTAAAGTCACTCAACTCAACCGAATTTTCACAATCTTCATTGAAAAGCTTAGCAAAGTATCCCATCCAACTTTGTTGAATATCCTCTTCAAAAAAAAAAATTTTGATCATCATACTTAATGCATCTCACTTGAACTAAATTCTTAGTACTCACATATCTTTGTTTGGCTAGCTTATACATATGTTTTTCGCCCTCTTTGGTATTTAATATATTATATAAATCATTACAAGTTAAAGTCTTTACATTACATATTGCTTTCTTAGACTCCTCACGGGCAACTTTATATTTTTTCAAATTTTCAGTGTTTTTACATCTAAACCATTTTTATAATAGAGCTTCTTATTTTTTATTTTTTCTTGCATATTATGATTCCACCACAAATTATTTTAACTATTAGAAGCTTTTTCCTATGATATTTCAAGCATATCATTTGCAACATTCTTAATATTACAAGCTATTATTTTTCACATAACATTAACTTAATCATGCACCGACAAAATCTTAAGATCAAGAATATTACTCTCAAATATATTTTTGTTAAAGTTTTTTAAATGCCACAATCCAATCTTAGAACAACGATGTACTATATTTTTCATATTCTACCCCTTCATTTTAAAGTCCAAACTAAATAAGCGATGTTGGATACACAGATATTCACTCAAAATAACTTTACAATCTTTGCAATCTAAAAGATCTATTTTTCTTACAAGAAAATAATCAGAGTTTTACAATATTCATTCTTATCAATCTCTTTTTTTAAATAAGGTATTAGCAATTACAAAATCATAAGCTATAGCAAAATATAACATTGTCATACCACCTTCATTAGTCGCTCTAAACCCATAACCACCATGAATACTTTTAAAATCTTCAACATCTCTACCAACATGTTCATTTAAATATTCCCAAAAAAAAAACTCTTTTTTCAAAAGGTACCTTTTGTATTAATTCTTTTAAGTCAATCAAAAATTTTAATTTTGAACACATATCTAAACCTAATAGAGAAGCATAAGCATTTATAATATTAATAATCTTATCATCAACGCTAATCTTCAAAACTATAATTCTATCTTCAATTCTATCAATTTTTACAACATTATCTTTCAAACCCTTATCTATAATCACACCTACACCATTTCTAGTACGATTCCTACCAAAATTTCAAAGTTAAACCCTAAACTATGAATCTCCTTAGCCTTTTCTCCCACCCATTTATTTTCCTGAATTCATAGAATATTTATCTTCTTATGAATCATATATGATATATCAATTAAGGCCATTAATTTACTTGTAAGAAAACCTACATTCCAAGATCTTAACCTAATTTTAGTTTAATGGAGTAACTTCTTTGCCACATCCGTCCATAATGTAGGAATCCTTACCTATTTAATACTGCATACAGGTGTTGATGCAACCCTTGCACGCTTCTCACTGTAATCATGACTATAGTAGGGTTATATTACTAATAAAATTATTAACATGAATTCTTTAATACATTGTATTTTTTTAAACACATGCAAATAAATTTAAGAAGCTGCCAGCTTGCCACATCATACAGTTTTATATGATACTTGGGGTTTATGATTTATCCTATATAAAAAAAAAACCACTTTAAATACTCCTATGATACAAGACTAAAAACCTATGTGAATTCTACATGAAAGTTAAAGTATTGAATTATGAAATTGCTTGGGTTGTAAATTTAAGTTGAGAATGCATATAATTTATAAAAGTTAGAAACATAAATATTTTTATATTATAAAATTTATATATCATATTAAATATTATATTATTATTCTTGCAATTGCAGTTCAAGTTTACTTGCAATCACCTCTCTCTCACTCACATACACACACCCTCTCTGCCTCCCTCCTCACTAGCTCTTGTGCTTATAAACATATCTCTTTCTCTCCTCCCAATACATTCTTCATTCCTTTCATCACCAAGAAGCCCATGATAGTAGGTGTAGGGGCAGTGTCCAATATATTAAGGAGGTGCAATTGAACCTGGTACAATTCTTATGAGAACATACTCAGAATATCATACATTATTTGCTAGTTTTTCAATGGGATCCATTTGGGGTACAGTTGAATGAAAATTTGCACCTTTATTCCTTAAGATCATCTCACGTCGAGTTGTCAGGGACGCCTCGAACGACATGCGCAGAGAGCTTCAGTATACTACCGCAAGCAATAAAGAGAATCTCGAAGAAGAGACCACTCTTCCAGCCAAACGAATTCAGACCAAAGTGTACGTGACTAGACCTACTCCTAGGCCTAAGCATATACAATTCAGTCCTGTCATTCCCAACATGTGAGCCAATAGGCTAAACCCCAGGAAAATGTTGGGTAAAAAGTTATTTGATTAAGTGCGCAGAGAGCTTCAGTATACTACCGCAAGAAATAAAGAGAATCTCGAAGAAGAGACCACTCTTCCAGCCAAAACGAATTCAGACCAAAGTGTACGTGACTAGACCTACTCCTAGGCCTAAGCATATACACTTCAGTCCTGTCATTCCCAACACATGAGCCAACAGGCTCAACCCCAGAACAATGTTTGGTAAAAAGTTATTTGATTAACCAAATACTCTTTTTTCATCCAACACTGGCATGCATGTTTTGTTGCACCCCAATGTAGGTTGCAATTAATTCATGGTTTCTATTAGGCCGGGCCAGGAGGGGCCGGCTAGACTTGGACCGGTCCTATTTTATTCCAGGCGGCCCCATATGGGGCAAAACTAGGGAAAGGAAGGGGGTGGAAGCCCTTGTGGGACCAAGCTTGGATTAAATCAAGTGTTGGAGATAAATTTTGAATAGAATGACTGTTTATGCATTTTGTATTGGCCCTTTAGAGTTAATTAGGTGCAAATTGGGGATCTTCTTGGAGGCTTGGGCTCTAGTCTTCTCTGCTAGAAATTTTGAAGAGTTTTCTTCCTCTCGAATTGAAGAATCCTGTATTGTTGCTATTTTTATTCATCTACTAGTGGAATACAAGTTATTTGCTTTGATTTTCTTCATATTTCTCTTCAGTTTCTCTGTTTTCTACTGGATTTGGCTATTTTCCTGCTGTAAACAGCAGTCACTTTGCTGTTTGTTCATCAATTTGGGTTAGGTTTGCTTGCAAACTCAAGTATTACCTTAGGGTTATTTGCGAACTCAAGTATTTCCAATCAAATTGGTACCAAAACGCTGTCTTGGGACCATCAGAGGCTGGAATTTTGTAATTTCAGCATTTTTTGCTCATACGGATAAGGATCTTTGGTGATTCATCGGAGGGTTTATGGACGGAAGGAAAGTTGAAGTCTTGGAGGGAGAAATAGGTCAATTGAAGACAGATTTTGGGGAGAAAATTTTATATTTTCAAAGTCAATTTGTGGTCATTCATGAAAAGATGGATGGGAGGTTCACCTCTTTGGAAGACTTGATGAAGAAAATGCTTGAAGAAAAACAAAAATCGGCAACATCGGAATCGAAGGAAACCACCGGCGTCCAGGGGAGGGGAGGAATTCCGAACCCATTTAAGGGGAGGGAAAATCCAGAAGTGGAGGTTCACGATGGAGAGGATGGAATGCCTCCGCTAGAGCCACTGTCTAGGGAATAGATGAGTATGGGATACAAAAGGAGGGGTGCTAATTTTGTTGGAAGAAGGGAAGAATTCTACCTCGGGTACTTATTTTGAAGGAAGGAGGGGGAGTGCGATGAAGAGTTTGGGCATAATCGCAAGAGAGAGAGGACCGTGACAATTGGGGAGCACCTCCCTTTCGAGGAATGGGAGGTTATGGAGGATTCCGGGGGAACGGGGGTGATCCAAGGGTGAGGAAACTGAAGATGCTCGTCTTTGAGGGTGAGGATGGCAATGGCTGGATCTACAAAGTGGAACGATACTTCGTCGTCAATGGATTGACGGAGGAGAAGCTGACGGCAATAGGATTGTGTTTAGAAGGAAAGGCACTTGCATGGTATCAATGGCATGAAAGGAGGGAGCCCATCCAAAATTGGAGAGAGTTCAAAGAATGCTTACTAGAACGTTTCCGAAACAACGAGGAGACTTCTATGAGCAATTATTTACCTTGACTCAGGAGGGGCCGTAGCCGACTACCGCGACAGGTTCGAGTATTTGGCCAACAAATTAGATCATATCTCAGAGACAGTACTCGAGGGAAATTTTATGAAAGAGCTTTAAACCGGAGATACGGGCAACAATTAGAGTCTTGGAGCCAATAAAAACCTAGGGAAAGCTATGGAGCTGGCACAGTTGGTGGAAGAACAGAAGAAGATGGAAAGAGTGGTGAGGGGAAACAACTCAGGGGGATCATATAGGATGACCACCACCTTTTTACCTCCCAAGGGACTAGCGCAAGGGAGCATGAAGGAGATGCCTAAGGAGAGAGCCGGAAGAGGGGGAAATTTCAAGAAACTAACTAAGAAAGAGATACAGGAGAGAGGCAAAGGGGTTGTGTTTCAGGTGTGATGAGAAGTACATGCCGAGGCATAGGTGCAAGGACCAAACTCTTTAGGTTCTCACCATCTGTGATGATGAAGAAGCTTAAGAGGGAGGTGGAAGCGAGTCAGAACTGGAGGAAGAGAAAAAGTTGCATCTGGATGTGGCCGAATTATTACTGAACTCTGTAGTGGGATTCACTCCTAGTTACACTATGAAAGTGAAGGGAGAGATAGCGGATAAAGAGGTAGTGGTATTGATAGATAGTGGGGAAACCTAAAATTTTATTTCCACTCAGATTGTTGATCAACTGGGGATGGAATTAGTAAATACATGAGGCTATGGGGTGATGATGGGCACTAGAAAGGTAGAGATGGGTAGTGAAGTTTGTAAGGGAGTGATTTTGATGATTCAGGGGATCAAGGTGAGGGAGGATTTTCTTCCCTTAGAATTGGGAAGCATTGATGTCATCCTGGAGATGAAATGGCTACAGTCCTTGGGAGACCAAGGTGAATTGGGGGACATTGAGGATAGAACTGGTGGATAAGGGAAAGAAGATGGTTATTCAGGGTGATGTAGGGCTAACTAAGACTGGGATATCTCTCAAGTATTTGATCAGAACCATAGAGGAAGTGGGAGGAGGATACTTGGTGGAGTTGCATCGCCTGGAGGGGGTTAGATTGGAGGAAGAGGGAAACATCCCTCTTCAGTACAGTCGTTCATACAACAATTCTGCAAAGTTTTCCAACCTCCTCAGAGTTTACCACCACAGAGGGAGTTGGAGCATGCCATTACTTTGAAGGAAGGAGAGACTAATCAGTGTCCGACCCTACCGTTACCCTCATATATAGAAATATGAGATTGAAAGGTTGATCAGGGAGATGCTGGAAGCAGGGATTATCAGACCGAGTGTGAGTCCTTTCTCTAATCCCGTCCTCTTGGTTAAGAACAAGGATGGGAGTTGGCGATTCTGTGTGGACTACAGAGCTTTGAACAAGGGGACAGTGTCAGATAAATTCCCTATTCTGGTGATTGATGAGATCTTGGATGAGTTATATGGGGCAGTGATGTTTTCCAAGTTAAACTTGAAAACCGGGTACCATCAGATCAGAATGAGGGGGACGGACATTCCAAAGATAGCATTCATGACACATGAAGGACATTATGAGTTTTTGGTAATGCCATTTGGCCTCACTAACGCCCCTGCTACTTTTCAGTCTTTGATAAATAGGATATTCAAGAAGTTTGTCCTGGTATTTTTTTTATGACATTCTGATGTACAGCAAGACTGTGGATGAGCACCTTGAACACCTGAATGTGGTTTTGGGAGTACTTCAAGACCATCAGTTGAGAGCCAACCTGAAGAAATGCAGTTTTGCCCAGTCTAGTGTGGAATACTTAGGGCATATGGTGTCCCAAGGAGTGGCGACCGACCAAACCAAAATTAAGGCAATGTAGAAATGGCCTATGCCTAGGAACATAAGGGAGTTGAGGGGTTTCCTAAGATTGACTGGTTACTACAGGAGGTTTGTGAAGGGGTACGGTACCATTGCATGGCCTTTGACCGAGCAGCTGAAGAAGGACAACTTTTCATGGGGAGAGGCAGCAACTCAAGCTTTTGAGAGATTGAAGAAAGTCATGACTATTGTTCCAGTTTTGGCTCTGTCAGACTTCAGTCAGGTCTTTGTAGTAGAGACTGATGCATCGGGATATGGGTTGGGGGTAGTGTTGATATAAAACCACAAACCTATAGCGCACTTCAATCAAGTGCTATCCACAAGGGTGAGATTAAAGTCGGTTTATGAGAGGGAGCTAATGGCCATTGTCTTGACAATTCATAAGTGGTGCCCTTATCTTTTGGGTAGACATTTCATCGTTCGAACGGATCAGAGGATCTTGAAGTATCTGTTGGAGCAAAGGATAGTGACCGAGGAGCATCAGAGATGATTGTCCAAACTATTAGGCTATGATTTTGAGATCCAGTGCAAGCATGGTTTGGAGAACAAAGCGGCTGATGCCTTATCCCGGTGTGTTGGGGAGCTCCAGGAGTTGGTTGTGTCTATACCACTGATGGTCGACTGGGGGGCCATCAAAGAAGAAAGCATGTTGAATGAAGAGTTGCGAAAGATCAGGGAGGATCTGATGAAAGATAAGAGTAGCCATCCTCGTTACTATATTGAGGGGGAGAGGCTGTTATATCAGGGGAGGTTTGTAATGCCACGAACCTCCATACATATTCCCCACTTATTACAGGAGTTCCACGGCAATGCGGTTGGAGGTCATTCGGGAGTGCAGAAGACCTATAGAAGGCTGGCATCTGAGCTTTACAGGAATGGGGTGCAAAAAGATGTTGAGGAGATGATGACAAGGTGTGAAGTGTGCCAGAAAAAAAAAATACATGGTCATGGCTCCATGAGGATTACTACAACCCTTGGCACTTCCAAACCGAGTCTGGGAGGAAGTGTCCATGGATTTCATAGATGCCTACCACGATCAGAAGGAATCATTGTCATCATGGTGGTGGTTGACAGACTTAATAAGTATGCACATTTCATGCTCTTATGACATCCCTACACCGTGATGTCAGTAGTAGCAGCATTTATCAAGGAGGTGGTTAGATTGCATGGGATTCCTGAATCCATTATGATTAATCGAGAGAAAGTGTTCCTCAGCTAGTTTTGGAGGGAGCTGTTCAGGTTGCAGGGCGCTACTCTTAAAAGGAGCACTGCCTACCATCCACAGACAAACGGGAAAACCGAGGTGGTCAACCGAATTTTGGAGACATATTTGAGGTGTTTTGCTTCTGAAATACTGCGGATGTGGACGAAGTGGTTAGCATGGGCTGAGTATTGGTATAATACATCGTACCATTCTGCTTCTCAGATGACTCTTTTCAAAGTGATGTATGGAAGGGACCCCCCAGACCTAGTGCACTATGGGAGGGGAAGCACACCAATTTCTTTAGTTGAGCAGTACTTGGAGGAAAGGGACAGTGTTGGAAGAGTTGAAGAAACATCTGCTGAGGGAACAACAAATCATGAAAAAGCAGGCGTACTCACATAGGAGGGACATGCAATTTTAAGTGGGAAAGGTGTTCCTAAAACTATGCCCTTATAAGCAGAGAACAATTGCTAGAAGAGGAATGAGAAACTGGCACCGAGATACTTTGGCCCCTATGAGGTTTTGGACAGGATTGGAGCAATGGCGTGCCGACTATGAGGAGACCTCTAGAGGAGCATGCAGTTAGTGCATAATTACCTTCTACACTAAATGAGGATTTGGAAGTAGTTTTAGAATTACTAGAGCTTACAGGAGTAAGATTAGAAAAAGAGGGCAACAAAGAAGTGCTGATTAGATGGACAGGCCTCCAAGATTTTGATGTTACTTGGGAGCCATTTGAAAGAATGAAAGATCAATTCCCTTCATTTCACCTTGAAGACAAGGTGAGTCTTTGGGAGCGAGCTTTCAGAGCTGAACAATCGGGAGCGATGGATAAGATCGCAGGAGGATTGCACCATGACGGAAGCCTCCCACGCGGCGGCTGGGATCGCGAAGTCCTCAGGGCCGGAGAGACCCAGGCTGCGACAGAGAATGTCGATCTCCCCTTCGACGCTACCTCCTATCCGGAAACTTGTTTGGTCTGAGTACGCCACTGGTGAAAGGTCGAGAGAGGGGGTTACCAGCGATGGCGTCTCGTCCGAAGAGGATGACGCCCACGAAGCATCGTAGTCGATCTTCTTACTGGCGTTCCTCCGCTCCAGCTTCGGTCTGCGAACCGAAGCCACCTTCGAGTCCCGCCGGCGGTCGAACTTCTTGCTGACGAACGAGAACATCGGTCGCCCATTAGGGGGAAGGGGCTAGGGTTTGGGAGTGGATGGTTTCTTATCCTTTGTTTTGTCCATTGCAGAAAGAGGTGATTGATTGAGAACCAAGAAACGAAGGAAGCGATATTATATGTGGCGGGCGACTGGCTTATAGAGACTTAAGAGAGCGAGAGATAGTGAGGGGAGAGAGGGAGAGAGAGAGCAGGGTAACATTTTACATGTGGCGGGCGACTGGCTTATAGAATCTTAACTCTGAAGAGCGAAGGAAGTGCACTGCACCGCTCTCTCGTCCTTTCTGCTCCGTCGACAATCGGCGGTTCAGAATCTTCAGCAAGAACCAGAAAGGCTCGCCGGCGTGGAATGATCGGCGTGCGGTGCATTTGTTTGATGGATAGTGGAAAAGCATAGAGCAGCGCGGCTACGACGGTAGCGATATTTGCCGCGGGATTTTAGTCATTTTTCTGCCGAAAGCAGCCGACTGCAGCGGACCGCGGGATAAGGGAATGGTCGTGGGAAGCAACAGCGGACCGCAGAATTTTTTCTGCCGTGGTTCTGCCGCAATGCCCCAAACAATAATTTAATGACTTTTTATAAAGTAAAGCAGCAATACCGCCGTCCCAAACGCACCCTAAATGAGGATTTGGAAGTAGTTTTAGAACCACTAGAGCTTACAGGAGTAAGATTAGATAAAGAGGACAACAAAGAAGTGCTGATTAGATGGAGAGGCCTCCCCGATTTTGATGTTACATGGGAGCCATTTGAAAGAATGAAAGATCAATTCCCTTCATTTCACCTTGAAGACAAGGTGAGTCTTTGGGAGGTGAGTAATGTTAGGCCGGCCCAGAAGGGGTCGGCTGGACCGGTCCAACCTAGACTGATCCTGTTTTATTCCAGGCGGCCCACATGGGGCTGAACCAAGGAAAGGAGGAGGGGGGGAAGCCCTTGTCGGTCCAAGCTTGGATTAAATCAAGTGTTGGAGAGAAATTTTGAATAGAAGCGTTGTTTAGGGATTTTGTATTGGTCCTTTGGAGTTAATTAGGGGCTAAGGGGAGATTTAGGATTTCATCTTGAATTTTGTTGAAAATTTGAGATCTTTTTGGAGACTTGGGCTCTAGTCTTCTCGGCTAGAGATTTTGGAGAATTTTCTTCCTCTCGAATTGAAGAATCATGTATCGTTGCTGTTTTTATTCATCTACTAGTGAAATACAAGTTATTTGTTTTGATTTTCTTCATATTTCTCTTCAGTTTTCTCTGTTTCCTCTTCCGTTTTCTCTGTTTTCTACTGGATTTGGCTATTTTCCTGCGGTAAACAGCAGTCACTTTGTTGTTTGTTCATCAATTTGGGTTAGGTTTGCTTGCAAACTCAAGTATTACCTTAGGGTTACTTGCGAACTCAAGTATTTCCTATAAGTTTCCTAGGTTGGATGCAAACTAAGAACTGATAAATTATGGCTAGGTTAGGTGCAAACCATGTATCCTTATTCAGGCTGGGTGCAAACAAGGCACCCTTGCTTTCGTCAAATGTTTCTTATGTTGCGAGATATTAAAAATAAAAATCATCAAGACCAAGATGTCGATCATAGAATCCCATGCAAATTTCTATATGGGAAATCCCAGGAGGCCGACCCAGTATGGGGTTGCAAGAACTGATAATCCAATGCATGTTATTGTCAATGATCTGTGATCTTGCATCAATCAAACAAACTCACAAAGAAGAGTTCCCAACATCAAATAGAGGACAAATGAAGTGGGATGAAGAATATGAGTATAAAGTTAATCAAATTATAGCTCGAGCAATCATATCTTCATGCTGATAAATAAATTAAAGTATTGATTTACACATTATAACTTAAAAAGGTTATCCATTTTCATCAAAGAGCAAACTATAAAAATGTTTTTACGAAATTTCAAATACACAGGAAGAGTAAGCATAATAGCACTAAAAAGTAAATAGCACCAAAAAGGTCATATGAAATTTCTTAAAAATATACAATACAAACACTAAAGTATATACACACACACATAGAAATCGATAAATCTTTGTGATTTGTTGCAAAAATAAATAAATTTAAAAAATGCAAACATATATGCTATAGGAAATTAAGCATAAGATGCTTAAATATATTAATTAAAAATAAAATTAAAAGAAAACAATGAAGAGATATAGTGAGAGTGCCAAAAAGATTAACTAGGGACGTAATTGACTCCAAATCTGCAATGACATGCCATGTGACTAATTTGTGTAAAAAATATAATTGTCACAACCAAGCAGCGACGAAGAAGTGTGGGATAACTTTAATAGACAAATAAAAATTGATTCATACTAAGTGACATGTTTGGTGCAATGTCCTTGAATATAAAAGTGTCCATCATAGTATCCAGCACAACATTAAAACCCATAAGCTCTAATGCTTCATAGATCATTTTAAACATTAAAATCATTACCCTTATTTAATTATATGGGGTTTTAATCGTACAAAAATGTAGCAGGCATGCCTCATAAAGGCTTGAGATCCTTAATAGTCTCTAGAAACACAACTAATCAAATAAGTGTAATTAATTCTGCAAAAAGAAAAAAAAGTTCACAAATTTTCCTGTTGGTTGGGTTGTGCATGGTTTTGCAAAGTGAAGGAAAGTAGAATATCATTCTTAATTCCAATATACAATTGAGTTCCCCTTAGGATTGCAAAGGGATTGTTTAGGGTTGTTGATGTGAGTTGCTTAAAGACCATTGCAAGTTGGGAGGTCTGATGTTTTGGGCTTAAAATGAGAAGCGCTTCCAAACCAAAAATAAAGAATTGTTTTAAACATTGCAGAATAATCTAATACATTTTAGAGCCTTTCAAAAGCTTCCAGAAGGTCTAAAATTTTTTCAAGATGCCTAAGGAATATTTTAGAGTACAAGCATCAATTTCACATCATGCTCGCCAAGATATGGTCGGTCGTGCTTATAGAGAATCAATGAATGCATAAAATACAAACGAGAGAAAGATCAATGCTAGAACATTGTAGCCATCTATTAAGCAACAACATATTCAATTGGGATATAAAGACAGTGCAGGAACATTAAAACAATTGGGTTAAATAGTTGGAAGAACATGTTGACGAATATTTTCGCATCGACTCGACCCCGATCGAGCCCGACTAGGCTCGATCGCGCTTGATCAACTCAATTGATCATCGTCTATGTGAAATTAATCCAAATTAAGCCTCAATTTAATTAAATTAAATCAAATTTAATTTAACTAAAATCAAATCAAACCCGATCGAACCCCGTCGAGCCTAATTCGACACAATTTGACATCGTTTTGAGTTCAATTTCATGAAATTAACTCAATCGACCCAAATTGATCCAATTCGAGTTTGATTCGAACTCAATTTCAACCCAAATCAATCAATTTGGGCTGAATTTGGTTTTCAAATCAAAATTTGAGATCTAGGGTTGAGATCTCTTCTCAAGTCCCACTCAATTTCACTTCAAGTGGGCAACCAAATCTACTCAAGTGGATTTTCTCTCGTTTCGTGCAACGAGGCAGTCGGATGAGACCATTTCGGCGGCTGATTTGCGCCTGGCGTGCGAAATGGAGAAAACAAAAAAGAGAGGGGAGCGGGATTTCGGAATCCCAGTCTCTGTTTTTCCCGTGTACGTCCCGCGACCCAGAGAGAGGGAACGAGAGAGAGAGCGAGCGAGAGAACGGGAGAGGGGATTCGGAATCCCCTTGCGTGCGTGTGGGACTCCCGACCGACCCCGCCCAGGCTTCCAGACGCCTCCAGGCGTCGTTCTCCCCCCCGCAGTTGAGCCCTCTAGGCGTCAAATCCTTCAGGCCAGTCGGCTCCTCCAGCCCTTGGCCACTGATCTCTTGAGGTCATCAAGCCCTAGCTGCCATTTCTCTCTTCTTTGGACCAAGTGAGGGAAGTACTTTCCTATTCTTCCTTCTCCATCATCTCCGACTACTTCGAGGTGATAAAGACGGCCAAAAAAAAATCCATATCCGGAAGCATTCAAACAGCAAGAGAGGTCCTTCAAAACCTCCCAAACAGCAGTTTGGAGGTTTGTGAACGTCTTGGACAGCAAAGGAGGCCTCCGGAACACCTTGGACAGCAGCGTCGGCTCTCGGAGCGACTTGGACAGCGACTTTGGAGCTTGGACAACGAACCGGAACTTGGATAGGAGCGCTAGGCAATCCGGGAGAGGTATAACGTTGAAACTTAGGCAAAACCTTAAGGCTCCCTAGCCAATGGCATGTGGTTGACTATCCAAAGCCTTAGGTCCCTGAAACTTTAATTTTTGGTCCCCCAAAACCCATTCGTCGGCTGTCCACTTCGCAAAGACTATGGAAATTTGGTGATTTCCATTGGTTGACTCTTATGTGAGAGTCCGGAGAGGATTTTGATGCGTATAGAGGTGTCGGGTTATTATCCAACACCTTTCAAATGTATGTTGTGCATCATATTGAGCTTAACACCTTCGCCTACACTCAAACCTTAGGGCATGTTACTTTTCGTAGCCAAAAATAGTGTGTAGCTCACATCTTCGCCCAAATCTCACATTGTGTACATGTACCTATACAACACTAGTGTCATGATGAAAATAGACATATGATTTAGGATGAGCTTGTGAAGTGTGCCATAAGCCTTACAATATATCCAAAATGTTTGTGATGACTTGTTGTAGGATCTAATGTGAATCCCAAAGATTCACTTCAAAAATCCTAGAGCAAGTGTGTTTGACCAAGCTCGCCTTTGGATGTGTTGTATAGTTTGTGATAGAAAAGTCTATGTCTAATTACTCTTGTTATGCAAATATTCCAAAGTTTGGAAACTCATTTCAATGCCTTCAATGGGTCAAATCATGCCAAAAGTGATTTGACCACTTAAAAGCTTTAAAATACACGTTTCCCTACTAAATCATGATTCAAGCCATATGTTATTTATTTCTTGCTTAAATTAACGAGTATATTAATTTGCAAATTTTTCATAAATGTGCTCATTTAATTCTAAGTATTGGTAAGTTTGATATGGAGCATTTCATGGACCCCAAAGGCCCATGATCTTTGCTCCATCACACCAAGGGATTACTTAAGCACATTTTTCCTAATTTGCAAGATAATATGGTTAGATACAAGCTCTCAAATGTCCAAATCATATTAAGGTTCGGTTTAGGGAAAACCACTTTCTTGTAGACTTTGGATAATGCCATAGGTCGTCTTCCAAATTCAAGTTGTAAGACCTTTTCCCCTTACCCAAATCATGCCAAAATTGATTTGGAAACCATTTCGATGTGTTGGAAGCTCTCTAGTAGTCTTCCCTTCCTCATGTATGGCAATTTGGAGCATCTCAAAACTTCATTTTTCCATTGCATGAACGATCTTAACTTAGGATTCCAAAAAAAATCCTAAGTTCAAATTTCTTTGCTTGTAGACACAAATTCCACAAGCATTCACCCATCTCTCCATGCATGGTAATTGGAACCTTCTAAGACTCCAAACACATACCACTACATGACTTTTGGAGCTTTCCCGATGCTCCAAATGTGTTACCGTTTGACCCCTAGCATGTCTTAGGGGTTATCATCAACTCTTGTCATGCCTTGCATTATGGCTTTTCCTAAAAAAATCTTTAATGCATCATGTTACAAGCTTTAGAAACTTGGAGCCAAAACCCAAGTTTTCTTACATCTCTTGTTGGAACCCTAAAACCAACAAGCATCCTCTCATGTGAGATAAGTTGAACTCCCTCAAGCCTCCACATGAGTCTTTCAAATCTAGAAAATCAAATTCTAGGTTTTCTTCATTCCATTTGTTGAAACACAGAAAACAACAAATGGTTCCCTTGCTCGTTGCTCTCTAAATAACCTCTAAAGAAACTAAAAAGAGCACTAGTAGGTTGTAGGAAACAAATCCTAAGTCCCCTTTCCGTTTGCTAACAGCACAAAGTTAGCAAATAAATATTTCCCTTCTCATGTGTGATAGTTTGGAATTCCCTAAAACTCCAGCTTATCATTATATGAAAATTTTGTAGTTTGGAACCAAACTCTAAGTTATCAAACCTTTTGTTGGAACACAAGAAACCAATAAATCTTTCCTCATGCAAGATATTCTAAGGCTCCTCAAGCCTTTTAAACATATCATTGCATGAGTCCTTTAACCTTAGGACCAAATCCTAGGTTCTTTCCCCCTCTTGCTTGTTGGTACAAAATCAACAAGTTAAGGACATCCTTCTTTCAACCCCAAAGTTGTAGGAAATCTATCAAACCATTCTATTCATTGGAACACAAAATCAATGAATGATCTCTCGGTCTTAGAATTCAAATCCTAATTCCCCTTCTCCTACGACTTAAAATTGTAGGAGAACATCTAATCCCCCTCATTCTCCTAACATATGTTAGGTGCGTGAACCCTTTTCCTCGTGCACTTAAAAGCCTAATGAACTTTCATGAACTTGCAACCTACAAGTTGCACTTCACTTCCCCTTTCCTACAACTCTAAAGTTGTAAGAAATCATTTCATCCTCCTTTCCCTACAATAAATTGAAACTAACCCATTCTCTTAAGGTCCCGAATTAAGAGAATGTACACCTTTCTTTGAACACCAAATGTTCAAAGAATGATCATGAGCTTGTAACCCTCAAGTTGCATGCCTCTTCTTTCATTTGCCCAACACACATTTGATAAATGATGGTACATCATTGAACACATAGTTCAATGATTTACCGTTTCATGTACAACCTATAGGTTGTATATTCCTTCACATCTTTCCACAACTCAAAAGTTGTAGGAAGATATTTTCATCTCTCAATTCAAATTTTGAGAATGTGCATTTCCCTTTGAACACCAAAATGTTCAAAGAATCCTCTTGGGGTTGACTTCCAAGTCACATCCCTTCTCCTTTGCTCCTCCAACCCAAAATTGGAGGAATGAACCTTTTCTTTGAACACCAAATGTTCAAAGGAACTCCTTCAATTTGCAATCCCTAGATTGCACATTGGACTACTTCCTCTCCTACAAATCTATTGTAGGCAACCACCAAAATTCTCTTCATTTGTCTTAACCCAAAGTAAGAAAATGAAACTCCACCTCCTTGAACATAAAAATTCAAGGATGCACCTTCTTGATTTGTAACCTTAAAATTACAAATCCTCTTTGATTTCTATAGGCTCCAAAAGTCTTAAGGAATTCCTTACCTTAGCTCAAAGCCATAAATTCCTTCACTTTCTTTTCCCATCTACTCTCCTAAATCCAAGTTAGGAGAGTATACCCCTCTCTTTGAACACCAAATGTTCAAAGGGATGTTCGGAAGGTTGCAACCCCTAAGTTGCATCTTCCTCTCTTCTCTACAAACCCAAAATCGTAGAGAAATTAAACCTTCCTACAACTCAAAAGTTGTATGGAACTCCCTTGTACTCAACCTATGTTGAGTTGTTCAATCTTATTCCAAATTATCTTACTTGTTGAACCAAAAGCAACAAGTAATCTCATCCCTTCATCTTTCCAACTCAAGTTGGAAGGGTGCAACCCTCTTTTGGACATCAAAGTGTCCAAAGATCTTCATGAATGTGCAACCCATAAGTTGCATATTCCCTCGATTCTCCTCCAACTCCAAAGTTGTAGGAGATTTCCCTTCTCTTTAGCTCAAAAAGCTGGAGAGAGTTCTCCAACATTTAGCTCAAAAGCTAAATGTTAGATTCCTCCTTTCTCTTCTTAGCCCCAAAAGCTAAGAAGAATTCTTCCAACACTTGGCCCAAAAGCTATGTTTTGGACTCTCCTTCTTCCCGTTCTTTAGCCTCAAAGCTAAAAGAATTCACTCTTTTCCTAGCTCCAAAAGTTAGGAAGAGAATTCCTCCAACATTGAGCTCAAAAGCCACATGTTGGACACTTTCTCCTTAGACCCAAACTCTAGGAAGATCCTTAGTGTAACATACCACACGAGCCTCACACACTTAGGTGCACAACCCCTTAGGCATGTTAGGATTAGGATTTTTCTTTGTGTGCGAATGTGATTGATGTTGTGGAGTGATTGCCTTTTGGATTGTCTGCGTTGTGGGCACTTGCCCTTAAGTGGTTAGTATAGAAAGATATAAATGTTTTTCTGTGCAGGTGGCCATGGCCAAGAAGGGAGTAAATGTCATGATTATGCTAATGCTGTTTGCTTGCAGGCGCTGCTTAAAACCCCCCAAGAGGCATGGCCAATAGGGTAGAAGCAGGTGCTTAGCACTCTAACTGCTAAACCAATTTTGGGATGATTATATGCTTATTATATAAACTGCCTCCTGACTCTGTTTTATAGGTTTGAGTCTTTTTCTATTTTATATAATGTATTTGATAGAAGTAAAATGTAAAACTTGTGAGGGTTTGGAACAAAAAAAGGGAGCGAGATGGGAAAGATGTACCTTTTTTTGGAGATGAAGCCCAAAGATCTTTTGTAAAGCTTGAAGACACCACAAGTAGAGTCTGTAATAAATTTAACTGGGTTGTATAATGGCAGGCAACTCAGCTGCCAAACATGTCTGTAATAACTTGGACTCTATCTATATTTATTGCACTTTATTTATAGACAAAAGCATGTGTTGTTTGTTTACTGGGTGTGCAATAGAACAGCATGTCTTTCCTAGGTTTCTTCTATTTGCTTTATTTGGGTGTGGCCTGGACTCTGTTGCGTTAGGAACTTAGGATAAAATAAATCTTCTACCTCTTAACATGTAAGCAAATCTAAAAAATGAAATTATGCTCCATGATTTTCTAATAAAAGAAAATTTGCATGGCTCTCTTTCAAAGAGCTAAGTTTTCCAAAAACTTAAAACAATCATGCATGGCCAAAAGCATGTTGCATAGAGAAAAGTCTCCACATAAGGATTAGATAACAAAAAAATCTTTCTTTATGTGAGTCAGCATATGCATACCCACATAATTAGGCATCTTGGCCTCAAAGCCAAGCTATAAGCCCTACCTTCTAAAAAAACAATCATCCACTCTACATTTGCATTGAGACCAATACACATGATTTTAAAAGCAATTAAGAGGGTTTAGCTGGTAGTCCCTTCCAGGCGGGACAGTAAATCCAAAGATCGGACAAATTATGCCTCATGTGAGGTGTAATTTGTAAGTCTCTTCTGCACTCGTTAGATTTAGGTTCGAGGCACTACCTATCGGTAGTCCTCACCTTAGTTTTAGGGTCTGAGGCATGGGTTGATTCTAAATCACCCTATAAGCCCTCATCTTTCGGGCAATTCTTCAACATATGTTGTTGGAATGTAAGCCCCAACTTTCTAATTAAAATGCCAACTTGAACAAAATTAGATTAAAAAATATAAAGCCCAACATAGGATAGTTTGAGCACCTCTGAGTTTCCCTCAGAATCAAGTGCTCATACTTCACCTCCCTTGACTCTCATTCCAAAATCTGATTTCTATTTGATCACATCTTCCTTGAAATTCCTAAAGATCCAAAACCTTTAAACAAGACTTCTTGGATTTCAAAAAATCAAATATTAGCCAATGTTTAAATGACTTCAAAAAGAAAGCAAAATCACTAGTTTAATCAAAAGTTTTCCCAAGCCAAAACTTAGGATGTAATTAACCATAGGGGCTTGCCCCTATGGGACGTCTATACCCGAGAAATAAAATAAACCCCATTCGACCAAACATCGAATGGGGGAATCTCTGTTTCAAATTGTAAATTTTATCATTGAGTCCATAAGGAAATGGTATTTTTACACTTCGGGATAATATATCATGTTCTTATGCCGTACTCGATTATAAAATATGCGATCCATTTGATGATACAAAAATTCTCCAACAGAACAATCAAATGACAACAAGATGATTATAAAGGTTTATCAAAAAAGAGGGAGAAAATAGGACACAAACACATCTCCACAAAAATAGACAGCAGGCTACCAAGCATTATATGTATTCCTAAATAAAGTTTTAATATATTTTCTTTTATTTACAGTTTAGCCCAGTCGGTCTAATAAAGGACTCAAGGGGTTTGGTTCACTTAATTGTCTAAAAATAGTACTCAAAGGGCTGTAAACATTTCTATGAAAGAAGAATTTATGCTTTTCTCTTCTTTTCTTGGAGTTTGCACCTATTCGATAGGTGTCTTCGCTTCATGCTCCATCAAGAAGCATAACAACTTGATGCTTTTGTTGAATTAACCTCCTCTTCCCTCTTCTCCACTCAGCCCGTCATGCTTAGTCAACAAGCCTTCCAACCCAAGTCATCCTTCCGTCCACAGCCTTCAGTTTGTGGCTTCCCAACTTCACAGCTACTTCCTCTAGTCAGCCGCCACTCCAGTCAACCCACCTTCCAGTCACATTTCTCCACAAGAACATGCCCGCCATTTCACCCTTCTATCCAGCAAATGCTCTCCATATTCCGTCCAACCATCAACCTTCATTTTTTTGGTTTCCCCAGTTGTCATTTCCGGTTTTTCCCAAATTTTGCAGTCCGCAGCCTTCCTGGAGCTCATATTTCGCCAATTTCCGGAATCCCTACCACTTCAGCTCCTCTTGGTACCGATTATTTTTCCCTTCTTGGCTATCGGGTTTCACATCTGCACTCATCATGAAGAATTTCGATCATGTCAATGAATTATGTTTCCCGCAAACACATGAAGAATCCCAATTTTCAGAAATTCAGAAATCATTTCAGCAAACCAACATGCAATTTGCATTCATTGGATCCACACTCTATATCATTTTTCAAATCTTCATGGACTTCATGGACAAGCACCTTGATAGCTTATGCATGGACCGCCACACTACCCCTTCTCAAGAACCACCGCCGTCCGATGGAATCTTGGGTTCATTCGCCCGTTCACCTTCCCAAAAGCAGCTTCCAGTTTTCTTAAATTTCGTTCCATAAAAACACGAAAAATTGAACCCGCATTAATGGATCTAATGTGGAAACATAGATCTTTAAGGCTCATAAGTATTTCGATTTTAATTCTACTCCGAATTGCCATCGTGTTCACATTGCTTTGTATCATCTCAAAGGCCCTACGACTACATGGTATCAATGGATTGGCATGAATGATCAAAATCATTCTTGGCCTGAATTCATGATATCTTTACAACAACGTTTTGGCACTTCTTATGAAGATTTGCATGGCAATCTGTTGAAAATAACACAAACTTCTTATGTTCTTCAATCTCAAACTTCTTTTGAAAATCTTGATTTTAAAATTCCTAATTTATCAATCTACGCTGATTAGCTATTTTATTTCTGGTTTTCAATAAGAAATACGTAGGAAACTTTTACTTGTCAAACCTTACGCTCTCTTAGGTACCATGGATTTAGCTCGGCAACATGAATCAAAATTTCAAGAATTCTTTCCCCTTCCATCATCCCAATGTTGCAAAATATAACCTAATTTGCATTCAGTCAAAACCCACCACTCCTTCCCCACCACCTAGTCTTTCCACTAAAACACCTTCACTTCCTATTCAAAAACTTCCCCCTACCGAAATTCAATTTCATTGTGACAAAGGACTTTGTTTTAATTGTGATGCTAAATTTGGCCCTCAACATCGTTTCCCAAATAAGTTTTATCTTTACTTGGAACAACTAATGACAATTCGATTGATCTTGATTATCCTACACCGGATTTTAATACATCTGAATTATCTCCTGAAATCAGTTTAAAGGCTTTAGCAGGACAATTTAATCCACATTCTTTTCGATTAACCAGCTCCATTAACAATCATAATGTTCAAATCATAATCAATAGTGGGAGTACTCATAATTTTATTCAAGACACTCTCATTCAGCACCTCGATCTTCAAACACAAACTATTAAGTCATTCAAAGTCTTGGTGGGAAATGGGCATTTTTAAACATGTAATTCAAAATATTCTCAAGTCCCAATTCCTATGCAAGGTTATGAAGTTTCCTTAGACTTATTTGTTCTTGCCATCCATAGCATTGATATTGTTCTAGGAATGCAATGGCTCTAATCTTTATGGTCCGTTCTCCAAAACTATTGTGATCTTATTATGCATTTTTTGTACCATAATCGTACAATTACTTTATTCCAGGAATCTTACTTGTTACATAATTCAATTTCTTTTAACCAGTTTCGAACATTGATTTCTCATCTCCAATGATACAAGTTTTCACCATCCAAGTCTAACATTTAAATAATGAGACTCCATCTCTTAATAATTCTTTATACAACACACTTTCTTCCATCACCAATGATTTGTCTCGTTCTATTTTAGTTTTAATATGGCATTTTAAACATGTCTTTTAGACACGACAAGGTTCACATCCTCTACGTTCGATTGATAACCGTATTAATTTACCACCACAATCCAAACTCATTAATATTCGTCCATATCGCTACCCTCGTTTCTAAAAAGATGCAATGGGACACTTTGCATTGAAATGCTACAAGCAGGAGTTATTCATCATAGTCATCACCCTTTCTCGAGCCTAATACTTCTTGTCAAAAAATGCGATGGTACTTGACATTTTTGTGTTGATTATCTTGTCCTTAATGCTTTAACTATTAAAGATAAATTCCTTATTCCTATAGTTAATGAAATCCTAAATGAATTATATGGTGCTTCTCTTTTTTTCTAAACTTGATCTTTGTTCAGTCTTCCATCAAGTTTGCATGCACCCAAATGACATTCATAAAACAAATTTTTGTACTCATGACAACCATTTAAAATTCTTGGTTATGTCTTTTGGCCTAAGTAATGCACCCTCTACCTTCTAATCTTTAATGAATCAAGTTTTTTGTTCTATACAATTTTGTCATTTTTTTAATGATAACTTGATAATATAGCCCTACTATATCTCTTCATTACGATCACCTTCATATTATTTTTCAATGCTTACTTACACACCACTTATTTATTAATCTAAATAAATGTCAATTCTATAAATCCTTCATTTAATACTTAAGTCATATTGTACCTTTTGGAACTGTTCAAATGGATCCCGATAAAATTAAAGCAAATAGTGATTGGCCTATTCCATCATCTATACACCAGCTCTACTCCTTTTTGGGGTTAACAGGGTATTACCGTCATTTTATATCTAACTATGCTTCCATTGCCGCTCCATTGACAAACATCCTTAAAAAGGATGCTTTTAAATGGGGATATTAATGCCTCTAATACTTTTACGACTCTCATGTTTGCCATGTCATCAGCTCCTATCTCAACATTACTTGATTCCACTAAACCTTTCATTATTGAGACAAATGATTCTAATACAGGCATAGGTGTTGTTTTAATACAAAGAATATCTCTTGAAGAAAGAGTTTAAATTGGAGGAGATTAAAATAGACATGTTGATAGAGTGATACAAGATTTTAAAAGCATTTATGGTTGCTATGGGTTTGAAATGACTAGTGAACGTGATAGGACCATATTAGATTTTGTTTTAGCTTATGATTTTGTAATTGTTAATATCCTATTTAAGAAAAGAGATAAGTATCTCCTCACTTATAAGAATGCATATACTAAAACTTAGATTGATTATTTTCTTATAAAAAGGGATATAAATCATTAAATTATAAAGATTGTAAAATTATCTTGAGAGAGTTTATATACACAATATTGTTTAATAGTTTTGGGATTTAAAATGAAAGGACATATTATGAAAAATAAAGTAAAACATTATCCTAAGAATAGATTAGGGCATTTAAAGAAAACTAACAAAAATATTTTTAAAAGTAAGATTCAAGAACTTAAGATTTTGCCTATACATAAAAAAATTAATGTTATGTAGAAAAAAGTAGCTAGTGATATTAAGAATGTTTCAAAAGACATGTTTGAAGTATCTAAAAGAAAATCTCATAACAGCAAAAATAGTTGGTGGTGGAATCAAAACGTGCAAGAAAAGATAAAAAATAAGAAGCTTTATTTAAAAAAAAATTGGTTTATATGTAAAAACTCAAAATTTGATAAAAATATAAAGAGGCATGCAATGAGTCTAAGAAAGAAATATGTGATGCAAAGAATTTGACTTTTAATGATCTATATAATATATTAGATACTAAATAGAGTGGAAGATATATGTAAAAGTTAGACAAACAAAGAGATAGGAGAACTGAGGATTACATTCAAATAAAGTGAATTAAGGATCAAGATAAAAAAAATATTTTTTTATTAGAAAATGATATTCAACAAAGGTGGATGAGATATTTCAATAAGCTTTTCAATGAAGATTGTGAGAAAAAGATTGACTAACAACCTTAGCATCTTAAATGAAAATAGAGATTTTTATTTTTATCGTTGTATTAGTAAAACAAAAGTTGAGGTTTTTGTTTGAGTGGATCTAAAACCGAATACATGGACTATAATTTCAGTACTAATAAATCTAGTAAGTGGATTGTGGCTTTGGGCAATAAAGTCATTAATAAGAGCACACGCTTTAGATATATCAGGTCTATTGTTCAAAATGATAGTGAGATAGATAAAGATATTATCAGTAGAATTCAAGTTGGATGGCTGAAGTGGATGAATGTATCAGGCATGTTGTGTGATAGAAAAACACCACTCAAACTTAAGGGAAAATTCAATAAATTGGTGGTAAAACTTGTAATGTTTTATAGCGTAGAATGTTGGCCATTAAAGGAGAAGCAAAAAATTAGTGTTGCAGAGATGAGGATGCTTAGGTGGATGAGTGGTTTCACTCTTAAAAACATAATACGAAATGAATATGTATGTGAAATGATTGGAGTAACTCCAATGGCAGATAAGATTAGAGAGTCGCATTAGATGGTTTGGACAGCAAAAACATCAGCCTTCTGATGACCCAATTAGGTGAGTAGATGCATTAGATTTGGCCTATTTTAAGAAACGTAGAGGTAGAGCTAAAGTCTTGGTTAGAAAATATTAGAAATGACCTTTTTTTTAGATGAAATGAAAATTTGACTCTTAATAGGACATAATGGAGAAGAAGGATTAATGTAGCCGACCCCACGTAGTGAAATAAATATTTGATGTTATTGTTTTTTTTTTTAAGTAGCATACGCATGTTTTCTATTTTTTTCATAACTCATGTATGCTTACTAGTTTTTTATTGCATTTTCTATCTTTTTCGGACTGCATATTTATATTTGAGAACTTAGCTCAAATTAAAGTTAGGGACAAAATGATGCACATATAATATTAACAAGCACATGCAACTTAGTTTGATCTCATGAGTCATCTCTACTTGCTTGTAATTTGCAAAAATGCGAATACCTAAAATCAAGCTACATAGAGCATGCAAAGTGATTATTAGCTTTCAAACTTACTTTGAATTTCATATAACTTGTTAGTTTTGATCCTAGTGCACTGGGCTCAAAGAATTATTTTAGTTTCATGATTAACCTATGTATTTCAACTGATATCCCACTTTCTTTTAAGCATCATTTTTTTTTCCTTTATAAGACTAGATTTAAAAATTCTTTTGTATGATTACACTTTTATGAATATTATTTATGGTCCACTTTTCATAACTGATGAATTTATATGCTTGCATATCACTAAAATTTGTGTTCTGATTTTCTTCATTTGATAATTAATAATAATTTTGGTATTAGTGATAGGTCAATGTTCTTTTTAAGCATGTTCTTCTTAAATTGTTTCTACTTCTTACAAGTTATTTATTTTAGGAAATAGTATATTTAGTGGAGGAATATCTTTTGTGGTATCACTACCTTATGAATTCACTCTAAGCCCTTTTGAAGATATCAAAAGGGGAAGAATTCTTTCGTTGCTATATATCATCCGTGATGCTGGATAAATACATATTAGGTGTATAAATTAGATTTACACTCATCTAGTGAGGTGGAGCTTAAATTTGCCTGTTTTATCATTATTATCCCTTTTACACCAACATAAAATTTTCATTATCAAATGGATTCATTGAGTTGGTTGCATATAATTTGATATATACTATTATATACTTATATTCTAATTTAATTAAATTATGATAAAAACACAACTTCCATTTCGCTTTATTCATGCATAAGAGTTAGTGCAGGTCCTCCTGTGGCCATCACTAGTGGACGTCATGACAAGGGCTCCATGGTGAAGGGAAAACCGATGTGAAACAAAGTGGCAAACAAGAATTACGTTACAGAAATTAATTGAAGTATGAATCTTGCGTTGCTAAATTTAAACTAATGCTTTTTCAAGTTAGACTTCAGAACAATCGGTAAGAGGATTAAGTAATGGCAATCACTTACTATGGAGACTATTAGGATACTTGCAAAACAACCGCATAAACAAATAAAGCTTATGTCAAAATTAACAAGAGTCCACAGTTTAACATTTAGATCGTTCACCTGGAGGTCACACTCAAGACTAGTTCTTTAACGGAAGAATGTTGCACGCAAACTTAGGGACGCCACTAGAAGACATGCGATGCCGATCGAGCTAGTCACCGGGGAAGGAGTCGGAGTTGAAGGAACGGGTGGTCATCTGGTGATCTTCCACTCTCGAGTAGGCCTTTTCTCGTCGATGACGTCCGCTAAATGGAAGAGAATACGATCGACATATTCCTCGACAATGCTTTCGGATCCAAATCCGAGGTCGAAGAAAGGTGATTGGATGATGTCGATCTCCCCTTGAGAATTGAACGCAAATCCGTGATCAACTTCCAGATCCGCCATACATGATCATGGAAAGGCTTGGTGTGTCGTGGTTCGGAGGATTTGGCCGGCGGTGAGCGGGCGTGGAGGAGGGGAAGGTGGGCAGTGGCTTGGGTTAAGTGGGGGAAAAGAGAAGGAAAGGGGTGGGTTGGGCTAGGTTGTGAATTAGGTGAGGGGGAATCTTCAAAATTTGAAATTAATTCAGATTTTTCTAAATGAGAGGGAGGGAATAATTTTGAAATTCAAAATTAATCCAATAAGGGAGGGGCCGGCGGTTTAGGAGGAGATTAGGGAGGATTAAATGTATGCTATAAATTAAATAGGAGAGAGAAAGGGGTGGGATAGGGGGGGTTGGCCATGTGGGGAGGAGGAGAGAGGGCTTTGGTTTTAAGTAGGTGGGCCCCAAAATTAATTAGTAATTTGAATTCAAATCTGAAATTTATTTTAAATTTTATTCATATGGGAAGGATTCCTAATTTAAGTTCAAGCATTTAGAAAGTATTTGAATCCCAATATTTGATTGAAATCCAAGTTGGAAACTTTCCTAAATAACTTGAGCTTATTTTAGGAAGGTAATGAATTCCCCTTTAGAATTCGAAATTCAGAGTGGAGCCAAGAGGGGCTGACGGGCTGGGCTTGGGGGAAGAGGGGACGGTGGGATGGTGGCTGGCCACTGGTTTTGATAGGAGGCCGGTGGCTTGGGGGCCAATGGAGGTCGGCGGTGTGGGGGATTTGGGAGAGGGCTAGGTTTTGGAAAGGATGGGATGGTGGAAAGGGGAGGCCGGCGGTATTAGGGGGAAATTGGGGTGGTGGGATGCAGGGGAAATGAAGGAGGTGATGAACCGCGAACCTAGGAATCCACCAAGGTTGATGAATATTGCTCTCACCCTCACTTAGGGCTTCTCCTTTTTAGAACTCAAAGAGATCAAGACAAAAGCTGAATTTCATTTCAATAATCATCAATCATCCATACAAATCCAAGATACCTTAATATATAGGCCTCAATGATAAGAAAAGTAAAAAGACACGAATGCCCGAGGGGCTACAATAGATACTCACTACCCATAGGGGTAAACATGGAAAATAAAAATGCAAAATAAAAAAAAAACACAAAATATATCAAAAGTAAAGACTCTGGATTGTAGTCGTCATTCTACGACTCCGTCGACGGTACACATGCCGAAATCTCTAACTGATGTCCTCATCAAAAACCTTGCTCCGGCCTATTTTTATAGTCATTACCCATTTGGCAGGGATTTTAAGCTGAATTTTGAAATATTATTTTAATGCTTTCTAGATTTTCACCATTCTTTGGGTGATGACATAAAATGGGATAAAAGCAATATCAAAATTAAAAAATAATAATAATAAGGATTATATATATTTTATCATTTTGGGGTTGTTATAATCAAGAAAAATTAATCACAAAGCTTCATAGCAGGCTTTTAATAAGGAATATTCAAATGTGAAAAAAATAAATACAATTCTAAGATGATTATCCAGGCTACTGCAATATCTGAATCAAAAAAATTATCTACTTTTCTATTGATTGATTGTTTGTCTATCTTAAAATTAACAAAATAACTGCAGATATCAACTAAATGAAAAAAAAAAAAAGTTGTAAATAACTCTGAAATTCGATGAATAAAAAAATAGCGAGATAGACAGTTCTAACAATAATAATATGGCCTTAGTAACAAGGAAGTTCAGCTCCTTTCTAAAGAACAAAAAGAAAAGATTCACTAATGAAAGGAATGGTAAAAAGAAAGGCAAGTCCTGTTTAAAAGTTAATTTCGAATATTTTTTTTTAATGCAAGAAATCAAGGAACATAAAAAAAGATTGTACCACAATGAATAATTCATCTCAGTGTGGGCTCCGAAAATTCGGCCCCGGCCTCCCCGCCACGTTTCTTTTAATTCGGCGAGGGAGTTTTAACTGAATAAGTTTCGAGGTAAATTTTGGAAGGCATATGGGTTTGTAGATAAGACACTACCCAGAGATTTCGCCCTCATTTTGCGAGGACTTTATGATCTGAGTTCTGGTTTCCTATAGGCGCAAGCCCCTATAGTTAATTACCCTCCGATCACGAGAGAGAACTTTCGATTTAAGGCTAGTCGTCAATCAGATACGTAGAATATACGTGTTGCTGGGTCATATAGTAGCAGCATGGGTATTGAGATTTGGAATACGGCTGAAATTGAAGAGTTTGGGTTTTGAAGATTTTGGAGATTTGGTTGGGATAATTTGGGAGAATTTATATTTAAAAATAGGAAATTCACCATCAGCACTTAAAGCGATGGTGGGGGATGGATGATGGACCCGATCAAGATCCATGGTTTTTCGTGTCCGGGCCATGCGTGTCCCGTGGTCTAATCTAGTTCAGGGAGGTAGTCGACCCAACCTGAAAAAGGCTCTTGTCGGTAGCCTACGGGTTGCTTCGCTCAAGGGATCCTTGTAACCTGAGATGGGTATTTTGCCTAAGGGGGCAAATTTTAAATCCACTTTAGCTAACAGAGTGTTTTGTGCCCCTAATCAATCATATCAAATATTGATTCATATCTCAAGGATTTGATGCCATAAGGAACGTAACGAGCTGGCCATAAACCCGGTAATTTCGTGGTGCCATTTGCGCAAAATCACTCGGTTCAAGGGCCCCCGGGTCATAATCGTTTACCTGCATTGCATTTGGTGGCGAAACTGCGGTTAGAGGACAACTATACCACGTCCTTACTGGCAAGAGATGTTTTGAAAATGGATCCTAGTGATATTTTTTCGACTAGGGCATTTAGCTCTTTGTGAGCTGAAGTAAAGCTTTGAAATTTGTCCCCCTCGACAAACTGTTGCGGAGGGTTGATGGATTTGCTTTAAGTATGGTGATTAATTTCAATTTTAAATATTGGGATTTTGAGATTTCTAGAATTTTGAATTTTATGGGTATTGTGTGTGGAGTTTTGGATTTTGAATGGATTTTAGAGATATTTGGGAGATATTTTGAAATATATTTGGGACCCCTCCAGTTGAGATCTGCATTCAACACGGCCATCATCGGGGTGTTAGGGGTCATTTAAAAATATTTGCAGTTTATGGATGAACCTTGTCAACTCTATCGAGCTGTCGACAGAGGATCGGGTTTCTTATAGGCTTCGTGCCTTATCAGTGAATTCTCTTGATTATAGGCCTTGAAGGCCTAATCTAAATGGATTAAAATAAATACACCAGTTGACACAATCGTGTATTTATTTGAAGGTTCGAACCTTGTCGACTCCTATTGATCTGCATAAGAGGATCGGGTTCGAATCTGAATTCACTTGTTGACCCGCGCAACATCCCTAGACGTCACGTGTGTACCAATAACACGCTCATCGGGGCCCATGCGAGTTTGGGGGCATTTTATAATTAAACCCTGTCGACTCCTTTTTACCTGCTAAGGAGGATCGGGTTTAAAATTTGATAACCCGCGTAGCATCCCTAGACGTCACGTGTGTACCAATAACACGCTCGCCAGGGCCCATGCGGGTTTTGTGATTGCTTTTACCCCTTTTAGTGTACCTATGTGTATACAAACTATGGTGCACTTATGCGGGGGTACTTTGAAAGTATTCGTAGACGCCTTCTGTCTGCTTGTACGAATGTTGCAGATCCGGTGGCGTGGCGTAGCAGGCCCATGCGGGTTTTGTGATTGCTTTTACCCCTTTTAGTGTACCTATGTGTATACAAACTATGGTGCACTTATGCGGGGGTACTTTGAAAGTATTCGTAGACGCCTTCTGTCTGCTTGTACGAATGTTGCAGATCCGGTGGCGTGGCGTAGCAGCTTCTGAATAGAATTGTTCGCTGCTTCATACATGTAGACTATTGTGCACTACTTGCCTTTTGCAGATAGATTGTAGTGCACCAACTAATCTCCTGCTCTGCTTATAGATGCTGACCTCTACTACTCTTCCTTGGTATTCGCTTATAGATAGCCTATTGTATGCAAATGGATCTCTTGGTTGTGACTGACACGCTGAATGTGAGATGGGCCTTCTACAGTATCTTTAAATCTTTCTGTTTATGGGGGATCGATGTGTTTCTTGGAGCGGAATCATTGTTGATGATAGAAATTTTATTTCCCTCCTGCATTCCTGCCTTTTGACAAAGTCATCATGTGCGTATTGTATTCGTTACAAATCCACTACCATTGCTTGTAGGTAGATGGATGAGTTCATCTATGAACTGAGGTTGACTGCTGAATGGGTTACATTCATTGTGATATCTTTCCCACACATCCATCAATCATCTTATCATATTCATTGTGTGTTGACCTTCAACATGTGTAGGCAGTCACAATATTTACCTCCGAGTCGACTATCGTTGATTAAAGGGGAGTCATGATGCTTCTTGCTCTCACTGAAAATTCTTGCATGCCTAACTGCAATCAAACTGTGTATTACTTCTTGATTTCTATTGTTTGTGGGGTTGAATGCCTTTATTCGTATTTTGACACTCATTGGGGAGCATTGTTATATTAATCGCACCTTGGTGTTGTGTCGTAGAAGACAGGTGTATTCATACCCTTCATTTCTTGCAAGGTAGGTTGTATTTGACTTCATATTGACATTAACTATAGGATGCGGCATTTGTTATGCATAAGAGAATCCCTTAATATTGATTGAAAATCGTCATGTAGTTTGATTACAAGTGTGTCATTGCATCCTCTACAATGCTCTCATGTTATGAGCGATACCACTAGCCTTTGATACTAGTTGGCAAATTGCACTCCAATCCTCATGGCCTTCTTGAGTCTATTAAAGATCTTTGCCTTGTAACTTATAGGTAGATCGCCCCATGTCTCGTAATTCTCATTCACTATTGATTAGGATTGAATTGAATTCACTGTTACAAATAAATTATCATGGTACAAAACTCCCACACTTTGGCCTTGTAACCAAGCCATGTTCTTCACAATCCTCTTATTACTTGTCAGCAAGTTATAATTACAAGCCATTTGTCTTTAAAGATAGTTCAATATACATGATGAGTTTGATATTATCATTCATTCATATTTCAATTGAAGTAATCATTTTTCAACATTCATTAAGAATTTGGTACCATGATTAAAGTCATTCTCCTTATTAATTGCTCTCCTTTTTTTTATTTTATCCAAATTCAAAGTTATGGTTCTCTTAATGCTCAAGTTCTCCTTTCAATTTCATTTCACTTTATTCAGATTTAAGCTTAAGTTCAAGTTCTCTGTTGTCCAAAATCAAGTCCCCTGTTGTTCGGATTTTGTTCAAGTCTGAGTTCAGTTCAAGTTCATGTCCAATGCAGTCCCAAATCAAGTCCTCTTGCACTTTGTTCAAATGCTCAAATATTTGTTCATTTCATTTGATTTGCAAGCTCATTTATTAATTAAATTGAATTAGGATCTTTTATTTGTTCGAATACAAATATGAGCTCAAGTTCAAATGTCCACATTTGTCCAAGTCTTGTCCACGATTTAGTAAAAATTTCGGCAGCCTCCTGGCGTCTCCCCCGTTTAGGGGAAACTACGGGAAACTGGGCCATCCCACCACGCCACTCGAGCGTGTATGGTAGGTGTCGGGAGGACACCGGGCCGTACATCTTTCATCCCACCACGCTACGCGAGCGTGTATGGGGTCTTCAAAAGTACACGTACGAAGAACACAAGTGAATTTCCCCACCACGCTACAAGAGCGTGTATAGGGCTTACCCATTCTGCCGTATGCGTCGCACCGGGCTCCCTCCTACCGTGCTACGAGAGCGCGTATAGGTGGTTCTCCGGTCCGCCGCAAACGACGAAAATGGGGATATGAGTTTTAGGTGATTAACGTCTCGTCGTAGGTGTAGCACCGGGCTCCCTCCTACCGTGCTACGAGAGCGCATATAGGTGGTTCCCCGGTCCGCCACAAACGACGAGAATGAGAAATCTGAGTTATGGAGATTATACCTTCGGGGTCGGCGGCGATGAGGTAGCAAATGTACAAAGATACAAAAATATTCGCCCTTTTTTTTTTACACTTTCTTTAAACTCTTCCCTTCTCTTTCTTTCTTCTTCTTTTTTGCTTTCTGCTTTTTTTTTTTTTTTTTTTTTTTTTTTTTTTTTTTTTTTTGCTTTCTCTCTCTCTTTTTTTGAATACATTGACAATAATATAGCAAGAGGGTAAAAATATTCTGTCTGGCATAGAATTTAACAATCTGGAAGAACTGAATGTAGGGTCAAGAGTCACTGTTCTTTATGTCAATGTAGGCTGATGTCTTCTAAAAGGAAAATTGCTTATGCATTCTTGTCTTTTGACTAGATGAGTTCCTCTACTTTGCCTTGATTGATTCAGTCATGTTCATGTAACTTGGCTTGCTGCCACAGATATCTTCTATCCTTCTTGATGCTAAGATAGTTGTAGCAGATGTTAGGGTTGATGTGCAGAAAGAAGAAAATGATGGTGAACTCTCATCATAATGAAATTCATAACTTGGTGATGAAGAGACCTAGCAAGTTTCACTGGAATCCTTTTCGTTATACTTTTTTTTTTATTTTAATCAAACAAAATTCATAGAATCAGACAGCTTTGAACGTGCACCATAGAAAGCTTCAAGAGTTCTTCAAAGATTGAGCCTCAGATGGTTCTCTATTGGCAGCCTGCTGCTCCATCAGCCTATTTTCCATGATTTTGCTGCTATCCAGCACTCTAACAAGCTCCAGTTAATATTATCTTTACCTAACTCATGCAGCTTCAATAGTGAGTATCTTTCTATTTGTCGGATGCCAGAGTATTCGGAGAGTGGAGTGGAGTTCAATTGCTTAGGAGCTGGATTGAGCAGCTTCAGCGTTTCTTCAAGCTTGAGGATATGAGGCCTTTTCTTCCAGCTTGAGGATATGGCCTCATCTGTTGATCTTCAAGAAGCATTTGATGTGATTGGAGTTGCTCGTCTGAAGCTGTTTGGAGGAGGCATGAAGACTGGAGGCCATGGGAAACAGCCGCAAGTTGTGGAGCTGTATGCATTTGTAGGCGTGGAATATAGGGTTGAAGAAGCTTGATATTTGATTCGGCTCTGTGAGATTGAACGTGATCTGGTTGTAAGGGACGGAGAGAAGGAAGAGGGGGAGATCTCAGCTGGATGGCTGAAGGAGGCGTTGGAGTTCCAAGTGCAGGCATCGGTTGTGGATGAGAGCTTGGGTGTGGAAGTTTGCTTGGGGATCCTTTAGATGGAGCGTGTCCGTTCAGTTGAAGCAACGGGCCAGCTGTTATACAAAGCTGAAGTGACCAGGAGCTAGCGAGGTGACATGCTGATTGGCATTTAATGTATTTGACTCTTTTTCCTCTTTTGGCATCTGTCTTTGCTAAAGAAGATTTAATTTAATAGCCACATTAATATATGGTCATTAGGCTTTAATTCAAGAGGACAGCAGTGCCTCATTTGTTCAAAATTGCATCGTTTCACGTGCATTTTTTCGATTTGCGTGCCAATTGTTCTGTTTTGCATGCCAACTGTTTCGTTTTGCGTGTCAAATTTGCCGAATATCAAAATTAGAAAAATTAATAGCGCATTTAGCGTATTGCCGATATTCCGGTCGCAACAAAGCAGTCCGTTTTGAGATCGGACGTCGTTTAGGCGACGTCGAGGGTAATTTTTACATGGGGCCACCTCGATTTGCTTGCGCATCTTTAAAAGAACAATTTGATAGTGCATTCAGGGTATTGCCGACGTTTCGATCGCAATGACGCAGTCCGTTTCTCGATCGGACGTCGTTTGAGCAACGATGAGGGTAATTTTTAGACTGGACCGCCTCGATTTGCGTGCACAACCTCAATAAAACAAATTGATAATACATTTAGGATATTTTCGGCGTCCCGAACACAATGATGCAATCCGTTTCACGATCGGATGTTGTTTGAGCAATGACGATGCTAATTTTTACCTGGGGGCGCCTTGATTTGCGTGCACAACCTCAACTAAACAACTTGGCAGTGTATTTAGGGTATTGACGATGTTTCGGATGCAACGATGCAGTCCGTCTTTAGATCAAACCTCGTTTGGGCAACGACGAGGGTAATTTTTATAGGGACCGCCTCGATTTGCGTGAACAACATCAATTAAACAAATTGGCAGTGCATTTAGAGTATTGACGATATTCCGGACACAACGAAGATGTCTGTTTGTCAATCCGATGTCGTTTGATTAGCCTCGCGCTTTAATTTCAGGTGTTAGTCATTCCTTTTGGCTGATCTCGTCTTATTCGATTGCGAGGGGCCTCAACCTAGCAGAATTCGATGTCCTGATCGCAACGGCGCCATCCATTTGGCAATCAGAAGTCATTTGATCATTCAAATGACATGTGGAACCAAGGCGTGTATCGCTTTACTCACCAGTTTGGTCCTTTCGCACGTGGTTTGAGGTATAGGGGTCAACACTCAGTAAGAAAAATTAGAAGATAAAGGCAACTCAAGAAAATTTAGAAAGACACAAAAAACATTGTTGATCAAATTTAGATAGCAGCTCGACTAGAAGTGAAAATGTAGGAAAATTAAATAACCTAAATTTGATAGTATACGATGAGTTAGGGGGCTCAAACACAGAGTATGTATATAATATCACTTACAATTGATTGTTTTTACTAACTGAAGAATTACATCATAGCTTTAAGTTCCTTAGAAAGAAAAAATTTGCAATAAAGAAGAATTTTGCATGTTGAGAAAAGGAGCATAACATATTGCAGCAATATTTAAAATATCTTAACAAAAAATAATGAAAGAAAGAACACTTGTGCACTAAACATGAACAAGAATACAATTTAATGCAAGAAGATATCCTAGCATTACATCAAAGAAAACATGAATGACATATTAGGATAGGATTACTCACATGTGCTTACGAGAGTCTTACAAAACAAGTGGTCAAGTTAAGAACTCTCTCTATCACTATACCACACATTCATGCACATTTCATGCAAGCATCTCATAGTGCATCCACCTTTGGTGATAAAAAGAAACATAACATTACAGAAAATTCATGCATTCCATGTCAAGCATCAGATATAATTCATGTGGTTCTTTCAAGCAAGTAGCATCTTAGAAAGCACGTGAACATTGAGTATAGACGGGTCCCTAAATCTAGCTTTGCATAGCATATCATTTCTGCTATGATAAACAACTTAAAGTACTTTGGTTACCAAAATCAAAACCTAATTTTTTTTGTAGGTATGCTCAAGTTAAGTGTTGCAGAGATGAGGATGCCCAAGTGGATGAGTGGCTTTACTCTTAAAGACATGTTGCGAAATGAGCATATACGTGAAAAGGTTGAAATAGCTCAAGTGGAAGATAAGACTAGAGAGAGTCACCTTAGATGGTTTGGTCACATAAAACGGCGGCCTTCCGATGACCCAGTTAGAAAAGTAGATGTATTAGATTTGACTTATGCTAAGAAAGGTAGAGGTAGACCTAAAAAGACTTAGCAAGAAAATATTAGAAATGACCTTTCTTCATTAGATTTAAAAGAGAATTTAACTTTTAATAGAGCACAATGGAGAAAAATGATTTGTAGGATAAAGGCCTGACATTGTTGTTGTTGTTGTATGCCTCCACAAAAGAACTATTGTCAACATCTGATACTATGACAATGAATGCTCACCACAAATGATTATAGAAAACCATGTTTATAAAAATAAGGCAAAGTGGCTCATGGTGACAACAATACAAGAAACGCAATCAGCACTAAGAGAAATAAATTTATGATTGATAAAGTCCTATTACTCGACAGGTTGAAATATATTCTACTCAACATAAATCAGCTATATGATAAAGTCTTTGCTTTAAATTCTTATTTCATACTTTTTTGTTAAAATTAAGAGGTAAAATAATTTTACAAGTTTATAAAATAAATAACATTTATATTTTAGACATAGATAGCATAAGTGAGCCTAACAAAATTTGTTGTAGGAAAATTGCGCTGGATGTCATGGGTGTGACTTAGGAAACTATATTATACCAACACGCATATACTTAGAAAGCACTCATCTAAATTTAGCTAGAGTAATAAATTTGGATTACAATAATGATCATTTGTGTAACACATGTCAATTACAAAACTAGCTAAATTATCATTTCATTGTATTAAATCTGTTGTCACATCTAGACCTCTAAAGATTTTTCAAATATATCTATTTGGACCCATTAGTACAATAAGCATCCGAGGAAAGTCATATTAATTTGTTATAGTAGACAAAGACACTATATTTATTGGATAAGGTTTCTAGCTTATAAAAGTGAGTACTTTGATGAGTTTAGTGCATTTGCTATTTGGCTTTAGAGGAAGAAAGGTTATTCAATCTCTATAACTCATTGTGATCATGAAGGAGAGTATTTGAATAAAAAATTCAAAAGCTTTGTAAGGAATTAGGAATCACACACAATTTTGCAACACCAAGAACTCCTAAACAAAATATTGGCCTTGAATTGAATAAAAACCCCAATGAACTACATAATGGAAGAACACGGAATTTAGGTGTAAATATTTTGCACTAAATAATGACAAGTCTAACATAAAAATTTTTGAAACAAAATCTAATGAAAAAAATTGTAGATTCTACGTATTATCGAGTCCTAATTAGTCATTGTTATACTTTACTACAAGTCGACCTGACATTAATTTTTAGAGTATGCTTGTGCGCACGATTTCAAGCAGATTTTAGGGAAAAATCTTATTATCAAAAAAATAGTTAGGTATTTGATGTATACCTATATTTGATATTTCGTACCCTGGGAATGTTACTTCTTTTGCTTTTGTAGGAGATGCGGATTGAAACTTCATATAATGTATGGAGGATAAGAAGAGAACTTCAAGAGCCTACCAATTCATAGGGCATTTATTAATTTCAGGGTTTGTTGATCTATAGAGGAATTTAAAAAAAAAAATCAAAATCAAGATCGTTACGTACCACTCCGGCGTCGTTCCGCACAATCTCAAAATCTTGTTAATCCCATGATCAGACGTCCTACCATCAGCTACACACGATCATGTTCTATTCCCACGTTCGCCTTGAATGCACTATCTTCAAAACGACGACAAACTCCCTCGCACTCGCTTTTCTCCTCACATGCGAAATCCCAAGGCCAATCAACCCCCAACCGAAGCCCTAGCCAACTCCTCCTCAAGCCCCATTCGACAACCGTTGCTCCATCGACAATGCTCCCTTTTCCGGTCGGATTGGAAGTCCCGACGCTTTAATCGGAAGTAAAGACGGGAGCTTGGTGGATGCGAAGGTAACCATTTCCCTTCCTTTTCGTGTGCTTCTTCGACGACATTCCCTTTCTCTTGTCGGATCGAAAGTTGTGACATTTTGATAGGAAGTTAGGATGGGAGAGCCGACTGATTATGTGGGCATAGAGATTTTGCCCCTTATTGTTCCAGTTCAGACCAGTGATAATCTTATCGATGATGTTATGGACATTCGTACTACCCAGAAAAGACATGGGGTGCACCGACGATTTTGGTTAGATGGAGTGGACAGCCACTGATTGACTGTTCTTGGATTGAAGCTGAAGAGTTGCAACTTCATCATCCTAATATCTACCAACATATTATTAAGGCATTCTCGTCAGGATATGAGATTTTTCCACTAAGGGAGAATTAATGTAATCAAGAATTTATGTTTTATGTAATTTTTATTTTTTCATGATATTGGACATTATTTATTTTATTTTTGTAATGTCCTGTGATGAAAAACAACCAATGATCATGCTGGGTTCAGTACTCACGAGTTGATTTATACCATTGAGTTTGATCTTACTACCCCTCCCCTCTTTGGCTCTTCAATTTTCCCCCTTGTTGATTTGGTTGTTTGAGATTCTTCCCCGCTTCCTTTTGGCTTTTCGATTCTTCTCCCTTGCTAATTTGGCTGCTTAGGAATCTTCTTCTCTCCCTTTTGGCTATTCGGTTCTTCACCTTTTTTTATTTGGCTACTAAGGATTCTTCCGCTCTCTCTCTCTCTCTTTGGTTGTTTGGTTTTCCCCTTTTGCTTATTCATTTGCTTGATGCTTCGGCTTCTCCTTTGAGAGCTGATTTGGTTTGTTTTTATTGGCTGGAATGTTGGCTCATTTAATTGAACAATTAAATGCCCATTTCCCCTCCTATATAATGTAGCTGAAATTCTCTTATTGATGACAGTTTTTTAAGAAGAAAAACTCAACCTGAGGGTTCTTCATGGCTTGCGAGCTATTCTTTCCCTATCCCTTAATACTTCCTCTCGGACTTATTTCTACTTCTTCTCTCAATAGGTTCCCTTCCAACTGTATATTCTTTTCTAAACATTGTAAGTTGTGAGATGGTGTTGTTACCCTATTCTGTTGTTGGTATTTGCCTGAGGAGTGAAGAATTATGTCGAATCAAAATTTTCTGTGGTGGATTACTAGTTAGATCTTTCCTTTGAGCACCTTTCCCTAGTTTTGTGAATTGCATGTGAGGTGATCAATCATGATTTTTCTAAGGGTTGCTTTTGTTTGTGTTTTGTGTATTTCTTTCCAAAGTGATTTTTCTAAACAATTTCTAATATTTGTTTTCTAACAAGTCTCTCTCGGTTTGTGTTTGTTTATGTGTTATTGAGAGGAAGTTTCTTAATTGCGTGTCGAAATGTTCTCTTAAAAGGTTTAGAAACTTTGGTTGCATCAGCAAATTGGTGAGAGAAGTGGGAGAGAACATTTTCCATAGAGAGATCATTCATACATTGATTTGCAAACCTTTTGTGAGATTTTTCTACATGTGTTCACTTAATATTATATTCTTCATTTTTTTCTCCTCCGAATTTGCATTTGTGGTTGTTAAGAGAGCTTGTAATCTACATTTTTAAAGGATCATTAAGAATCAAAAAATTTATGTTGACTTTATTTGCTAATCAGTGGATTAGAGAAGCAAATTCAACTTAGAGAGGAATTAAGATGTATCCGATACCTATTAGGAGAGGGGTTTCTTTGACCAGTGGTAGTTGAGGGAGAGGATAGTGAAATCAAAGGGGAGAGAGAGAGAGAGAGAGGTGCCAGTGTTAAACCATAATAAATTGGTTTGCATATCTTCCTTTTCTTTCCTTAACGCGCTACTATTTATATTTATCTGCTCCTGCTTCTATTTGATATGATAGTAATTCATATCATGCTTAATCTCTAATGTGACAAAATGCTAAGAATAATATAATTACTTTGCTATTGATCTCACAATTGTAAAAATTAGTTGAATGGAATAAAATAGAAATATAGAATTATTTATTAGTTGTACAATTACCTTGGAAATATTTTGTTTCATCAAAATATACTATTTTTATTGAAAAAATAAATATATAAAAATACTTTTGTTCCATGTTTTATTTATTTTAAAAAATATATACTTTCAAATTTTGAAATTTACTTACATAATGTGTGTGTGTGTGTGTGTGTGTGTACCTCATATATCTAACCCAAAATGGTTAATGGTTATATATACTTACTCAAAGAGTTGAGCTTAAATTGTTAAGTTCAAAGGAGTGAAATTCTAAGTCAATGGAGGGCTTAGGCATGAACTTAGGATAGTTAGTTGTAGGACTAGGAAATAATCCAAGGGTCTAATTCTCTAAAACTTAGATATGCATTCTTGCCACATTATTATTTATTTAATCATTTAATTGTTTGTATTAAATATTGAATTTGACACTTAAGTGCAATACTTGTTCTTGTACTAGTAAGTAGAGCAAGACTCATTTACCTGGGCTTAAATTCTTACTGCTCTCAATCTTAGCATTTATCTTGTAATCACCATCATATTTGGATCATCGACACTTGTGTAACTTTCATGTTAGTGATTGAACTGATATAGTTTGTGTAGCTGAGATTTTCAATTTAATTGGACGTAATAATCAAAACTCACTCGCATAATTAAATCTTTACACCATAAGTTAACTTGTCTGGTGTCCCCTGTTGAATAAGATTATTTGATTAGAAATGTGCATACACTAACATCTTTAAAGATTGTGGCTATCATTTGAACTATTCATATTAATTAATACATATAATGTATATCATTTCTCCTCCAGTTGCACTCTTAGTTGCACGTTTAGATTATTTGCTTTTGCGTTATTTTAATTATGAAGGCTTGAATCAGTGCATTTTGAAAAAAGATCCAACGTGCGCCATTGCAATTTCCCACTGCGCAACAAATTTCTCACCCATTCCTCTTGGTATTCCCTCATCCAATAATAATCTATTTTCCATATTTCATCAATTGGATTTCGTTCTGACATATCACTTCTTTATGATGTCCACAACCTAATCTATTTCTTTCCACAATTAAATTGAAAAGGTACATGACAAATAGATAACGTTCTAGCCAATCTTTAGCTACTTCTCACAATAAGCAGGTTAGTTATGCAGCTTCACTCCTAGGGAAATCAGTGATAAGAAATCTAAGCATATCAATTACACGAAATAAATTAGGCAATTATTATCAGTGGTGGTTCCAAGAAAATTTCCTATAGAAATGTTAAATTTCACAAAATTATCTAGAAACAGAATATATACATATGAGAAAATGCACGATAACCAAAACTTTTCCTGCTAAAGCACAAAAGAAATCATTTCAGACTATATGACGTCAAAAACAGAATCAAGAACACCTTTTTCTTGAATCACTATCTAAAACACCAAACACACCCTAAACTACGCAAAAGCAGAAGGCACAACGAAATTCTACAAGGAAAACAATACAGTTAAGCAAAAAACCATCAATCGTTAAATCATTCATCCATTCAAGAGATCGTCGCCGAACTTGGGTTTCAGAGTTTCAAAAGCATACCACCGGGAACGTGGTTAAGCGATATCCCCGTACTGGATAGCGCCTGCTGAACGCCAGCATTGATCAATGTGGTGTTCCCATAGGCTGAGATGGAGACCGGCCCCCGGTAATTCATAGCCACCAGAGCGGAGCTTATGTTTTTCGCGATTACGTGCGGATCGCAGGTTTTCGGCACTTGGCAGTTCTCGATGTCCCACCACACGGACGTCTTCGCGGTCGCATAGTTCCCGTCCGCCGTCCCACCGCCGACCCCGGCCAACGTCGAGCCACCTTGACCGCCAATAACTGTGTTAGCCATGTTTAATTGATGGTTACCGGCTTCACCGAACCTAGCCGTCATCGTTTTTCACCGTCCACACTCCCCCTTCCGGTCGAGGTCGCCTTCGTTTTCTAAGTAAATGTGTCGGCCTCGTTCAACACCAATAATTTCAAAGTTAATGAAATACTTATTTGTGTTAAGCGAAATTTTTTTATATATTTTATGAGAATATTAAAATTTTATAATAGAGATAATTCCTCTCTTCGGTGAATCTTAAATTCTTGAACGAGGCTCTTTTACTCTCCTAAAATTTAAATTCTTCTATATAAGTATTTGATGTCCATGAGCAATAATGCCCAATATTTTTTTTTTTTAATGCCCAATATATTAAAGCATAAATTGAAAATCCTTCTCCATTGGAGTTACCATAAATTTATAACCTATATGAGAACTTCTTGAAATGGAGCTTTTATTTGGTCCGGTGAACGTACGTAGAGCTACGTTCGGCCGGCTCTAAGATCGCAGGCACAAAACGAGAAATACCGAGCAAATAGCAAGCAATACCAACAATAACGAGAAATACCATTATATGAAGACAAAATACCGAGTAATACTGAGTAATACCGAGCAATACCGAGTAATCCCAAAAAATACCGAGTTTTTCTTGCTCAGTATTGTTCGGTATTACTCGATATTGATCTTCACAGAGTGGTATTCATCGTTATTACCAAAGAATACCTAGCAATACCGCCCAAATACCGAGCAAAAATCGAGTAACAATCCTCTGACCGAACGTAGAGCTACGTCCGGTCAGAGAACGTAATAAAAGTTCCTTGAAATGAAGCCAATGTTAAGACTATTATGTTCTAAAGACAATTTGAGACTATTATAACTCAAAGTAAGATATGATAAGAAACTACAAATAATTTTACCCTCCCAAGATGGCTTTATATTCCTTGTTTGAATGTTCCTTATAAATGCACGACCCATGATTAATCACCTCTGCCGTGAGGGAGCAAGCTATTAATTAAGGCCATATAAAGGCTATTATAATGATTTATGCTTCAATGATTTTTTGAATAGATAAGTGAAGAACTTGTATACTCATTGGGAAAAAGGTGATTGGTGGGAAGATGATCAAAATCTCAATCAAAATCCCTTTTGCACTTTTAAACAACTCTAAAAGTATGAATGAACTAGATTGTATTGGATTTAACTAAGGTAGCTATAGCAAAATGTGGTCCATGTTATTGGTCTAACTATATGATGGCATAGTGCTAACCATAAGTCTACTAGTTTAAGTAACTAAGTTGATATGAGGCTAATTTTAACCCAGTGTAATTTTTTAAGCGCGAGGTATGGCTCAACCTCTACTAACTAGAAATGATTTTCTTTATTAATGAGAGGAATGTTATTGCAACTCTAAAGCATAGCTATCTATATAGTGTTTGTGAGTCTCCCCTCCCAAAAGTTATTTGATGCTACACCACATATATGCATTTATTGACATATTACTATATTAGACAAACTTTCTTTTTTTATTCAACCAATAGCTATAATTAAGCTCTATCAAAATCTTAAGTGCAATATGGAGATTTATAAATTAATACGCCACTAAAATTTTCTCAACACACTACTAGTTTTTTTGGGGAAAAAATCGATTGAATTTGCTCCTAAAGCATAAGGAAATATGCAAAACACAAAATAAATCATGGAATAAATGTAATTACTACTTATACAATAATTAAACTACAAATAATGACCTAATTCAAATCTTCTTAGATTGAAATGTTTATGCGTCAATTACTAATTTTATGTGGATTCACAGGGTTATATTATTTATTATTTATTATCAATTTGTAAGAAAATTTTAATAAATTGGATCTCCCTTTGGTAGTATCATGCTGCTGTCTTATTGGTGTTGTGGCGCTGTCCTCTCTATTTGTAACGTGGCAGCACTGTCATATGTTGGAGTGTTGATAATCTCTCTATTTTCAAAAGCTAATAAATGGAAAGTATCTCTCAGGGCACTCTAGCAAAGTCACATTAGGTGTTGTGACACTAACTTCTCTACTTTCTAGAATAGAAGTGATCCCTTGGGAGTATCGCGACACAAAAGTATTGGTGTCACAGTGATAAGGAAAATATTTTTTTTATAAATATCCAAATACACTATTTGGTCATGTTTGTGCTTCATATAAGTAAAGTTATATACATTGATAAATCTTATAAGTTTTACTATTTTTCATAATTATAAATTCTTATACAATGTTTGATGAAAAGGTAAAATTCTACATTTTAACTAAATGCTAACTCACTAGTATTGGTGTCTTATAAGACATTCTTGCAATAATTATTGGGTGACTTACATGTTATTTGTGAATGATGTGTACATGTGAAATATGTAGGATAAAAGGGCTTGATAATATACATGTGACAGTTTCGAGGCATAAAGGCTTGATACTATACATATATGAAGTACCTGAGATATATAAGAGCTTAATATTGTATATGTAAAGAACAGTGAATTACTTGGGATGAATAAGGGCCTAATACTCTATATGTGAAGCAATTAGGATGTATAAGGGATTGATGATGAATATGTGAAAAACTTTATATATATAAGAGACAAATAAGGAAATTGATGTGATGTGTTTTATTTCAGTTATCTTTATATTACAATCAAACACATCTTTATATTAAATTTCTATGTTGACATTGGGCTTGATATAATATAACGATAGACTTGCTAAGACATTATATTATATTATTAGTGTGATCATGATTAGAAAGTTCTATAATATAGCATGTTGTACAATTTCAATTGTGGTAAAAAAAAAGGATGTTCATTTATTATCTTTTTAGTATATTAAGAATTTAGGCGGGTTTTGGATAACCTACTGAGTTTTGATGCTCATTTTTATTTTATCTATAAGTGTAAATTTTAGGATAAGGAAATGGAAATGCACAAGTTGAGTAGAAATAAAAGTGATAGCTTTTTGTTTATAGGTATATTTTTTGTTAATTGTAATGAATGGTGCAAGTTGTGGTAACCTACAATGAATGTAACAACACCTAGCATTTAATATTAACATATGAACATGCATATTAAATCATGCAAGCAATAAATTTTTTAAATTAGTTAATATTATTATTTTATTTTAAATATTTAATTAGTTCATTTAATTTTCTTTTTAACATACAAATGTATAAACATATTAGAATTTTTTTTGTATTACAAAGTTATTTTAAGAAGTAATAAGAAAGTTATCCTAAATGAAGCTTTAGTGTAATAACTTAAATTTATGAAATAAATTTTCTTAAAAATATAAAAATTTTGAAATAGAGTGCTTTGGTACTAATCTGATGAGAGCTATGGTGCTAGACTAATAACAGTATATATATATATATACCTCACCCCCCTGAATCTCTCACTACTTTGATTGATTGGCCACGAATAAATTAAAAGAGTGAAAGAAGTGAGATAAGAGAGAAAAGTCTTTAGATTATATATATATATATATATATATACCTCACCCCCCTGAATCTATCACTACTTTGATTGATTGGCCACAAAGAAATTGAAAGAGTGAAAGAAGAGAGATAAGAGAAAAAAGTCTTTAGATTATATTTATCAATCATTTATGTTACGGATTTTGTTCTATTAATTGTAAGTGTCTAATCTATTGCTTCTGTTTTAAATGATTTTGATTTTTATGAATTTTATCTTTTCTAAATCTATAAAAAAATATAATATCCTTATTTCAAGCTTTCATCATGCAAGTTTTGATATTATAGATTTGCTCATTCTAAATAATTTAATATGATTTTATTGCATTTAAAATGAAATACTGAGTGATATCAGATACATGAAACATGATATCATACTGATCTACGTGATTCACTGATTGGGAGTCATAAAGAGCTGGAGATTGATTGAAAGTTATAAGGAGTCGGGGCAACTGATTTACGTGATTCAAGGAGAGTTATAAGGGGTACATTAATTGAGAGTTATAAGGATAAACTAATTAGGATTCATAAGTGTAAGAGCAAGATACCTTTAAGATATACTAATTGGATATCTAAATATTGATACCAATACTGCTACAAATATTGTACGTATTGATATTATGACTAACACTAATAATGTTTTCTATCATTATCATTATTTAACGTTATTGATTAGCACTATTGGCTGTTACTGTTACTATGATTGATGATATAATAGATTGCAATGTAATGAACTATAGAATGATAAATTTATACATATAATCAATATAGACATTGATGCATATATTTTCTTATATAATTTTATATTATATTAGTCTCTTTTATTTTGCATTGATTTCAGTTGTAAGATTTTAATTATTTGTGAAGCTATGTGCTTATTACATAAGTTTTACATGTTTTTAAAAAAGTGTAAGGATCATATGATATGAGGCTCTGAGCAAGACAAAAATATAATCATATTTTTTCCCACTATTCATTGGTAAGCTCTAGTTAAATGACTAAAATTAAAGACATATATAATTCTTCCAATATAAATCCTAGAGTGTGACACTTAATGTTAGAGTGCCTTTGATGCATATTTTTTATAGATTAGCTGAATTTAGAATGATTTCCAGTAGTCTTTCTAGCACTCAACTTGAAAAATTGATATGAATTATTTTCTTTGTCTAATAATTTATGTGTGGCGTTTTTTCGTAATGTAAAGTGGTCGAAAATCTCCAGTTCAGTAGATTAAGGGTCCAGGCTTAGCTATCCTTTTAAAATAGTTCTTTTTTCCTAGTAGAATTTTAAGTATGCAAGTCAAATTAAGCATAGCTAGGCTTCTTCTTCTAAGATTGGGGAGAAGGAAGTACATATGAGGGAATTTGGGTGAGGAAAGAATTAGGGGTGTCAAGATTTGACACGACAAAAAAACCCAACTTGAACCGACCCGGAAATTTCGGGTTTGACCCGACCCGATTTCAAAACGAGTAGGGTTCAGGTTGACCCGACGGGTTGCCAGGTCAACCCTCGAACCTGTTTAAAATCAACTATCTGCACTGCCCCGCCTACCCACGAAGCACCAGCGCTCGCCCGCACGCACTCGCCTGCACGCCTGCCTGCCCGCTTTCACTTGCCAGTGTGGCCACTCGCGCACCTGTTTCAAGTCAACCCGTGTCGAGTCGGGTCAACCCGATAATCCGCCGGGTCGGGTTCGGATATCCGACACGTTTACCTACCCTGGACGGGTTAGGGTCGACCCGTTTGAACCCGGGTCATTTCCGGGTTCGACCCGAACCCGACCCGTGACCCAAAATTGACACCCCTAAAAAGAATGAACACAAGAATTTAAAAAAAGTGGGGATGAACGTATTTCCATAATTATTTAGATTTAATGATTATTTAAATTATTATCATTAATAAATATAAATGAAAATGATATATTTGGATAAATTTATATAAATAAAATATTATAAATCGACTAACCTTGAGAAAAAAAATATGATTTTTTTTAGTTTTAAAATGTAATTGATATTGAATTAAAACTAGGCGTTCATGCTTGGCGTGTCAACATTTTAGAAACATCGTGGACTTGTCATCAATATTACCTCTTAGCTAGTCAATTAAGGTCTCATTTGGATGACTTTCTTAATATTTTTTAAATCAACTTTTTAATAAAAATTCATTTTTTTTAAAATCTGCTTTAAAAAATCTATACTACTATTAAAGTGCCGCATGTGTTTCTTCCCAAACATCATCCTGACCGTTAATAAGTTTACTCTTTACCTCCATCGTTCATTCTCTAAACGATTTATCTCTCATCTGCTTGTGAATCAAAACCCACCTTCTCTCTTTCAATCAACGCATCCCTCCTCATTTATCTTCGCTTCCCTGCACTCCTCATTCGTTCCTATCAAGGCATCCCTGCGTGAAATGACGTCGTTCTTACCTTGTTATATACAAGGTCATGTTCTCGTCATCAAATATCCGGCTGTTTCTTCCCAATTCTCCTTGCCTGTGCCTGTTCAGCTCGCGGCAAACATTCCATACCCTTCTCAAAAGGTAAACTTGTTAACGCCTCTTTTGAATTTCTCCAATTATTTTCGACTTCTGCCTTGTTCTTCTTTCGTTCTCGTTCGTCTTTCGCTCGCCGAAACAAACGCTGGACAAAACTCCAACCTTCGCTTGTTTCGTCGACGCCCCAAAATCCATTTGCGACGCCGCCTCTAACTGCAGACTCGCCGTCAACCATGAATCGGCCTACTAGGAAGCCAATCTCCTATATGTAGGTAAATCCCGCTGCCTTCGCTTGTTTCGCTCGACGCCCCAAAATCCTTTTGCGACGCCGCCTCTAAGTGCAGACTCGCCGTCAACCATGAATCGGCCTCCAACTAGGAAGCCAATCTCCTATATATAGGTAAATCCCGCTGATTATCAGCCGCCTAGAGCCCACATTCTAGCCTTCGCACGCGAACCCTTTTGTCCGCTACAAATTCGCTTCCCGTTCAGGTGAACCTGTCCGCCTCTTGCCTTTTGGAATGCTCTATGATTTTCTCTTCATAATGAAAGCTTAGCCTGGTGCAATATGCTCTATAACCTACAGCTTTTTCACATTAAATTATAAATTATTGATGAAAGCCCACTTCCCTTTCACATGAACTGTGGCAAAAGGCTTTTTGGGTTCGGCAATCACCACCGAATCTCCAATCGGCTCCGATAATAGCCGAAGTATATACCAAGGAATTTTGCGGTATGCTTGCCAGAGAAGGGAATGGCAAATTCAATTTTGCGACGATGCATATCATATATTTCTTATACGAGAGGTAAGCATAAAATTTATTAAACGTGGAAGCAAAACTAAGTACGAGAGGTAAATGGAATGTTTTGTGCGACAATAGAAAGATATTTGAGAAAAAAATTTTATGTCCGGGTTAATTTTTTTTTTTTTTTTCAGTGAACGAGGAATCTTTTATATTATGAAAATTTGTTTATATGCATTTTGGCAAATAGGCAAGTATAGAGGTGATAAACGGAAACCAAAATAGATTGAGGTTTTGTTTTGGACAGATTCTCATAAATTTTTCTATGGTTGTTTGAGTTATTTTAATTACAAATACGCATACATTAAAAAAAACTTTCATACTTCACGTGCATACAAATGTGTGATTACTTGTACATTTTTTTTAATCAACTCCTAAATCCAAATATTATTTCAATTTTAAATCCACCTCCTCAAAATGCAAAACTCAATAAATATATCGATTGGAAATATGGGTTATTTTGCTTGTATGAGTCCAGCGAATGTTCAATCAGCCATGGTTTGTTTTTCTTTTATGTTTCCTCTAAGACTTTCATTTAGCATGAACTAAGCTTATCTACATTTTTCCTCATGTATTATATGTCTCACTCAGTTATAAGCCTTTTTTATCGGCTTTCATTGTTCTTTTAAATGTCTTGGTGTGCAAACAAATTTATTTCCAAAACACATAGGTGTTGGCCAATGTATTATTCAGTCTTTTTCTCAATACGCATTAATATTTGGACTTTGATTTGCTGTAACTTTTCATTTTATGTTTCTCTTCTTATTTTTTCATGTGGACTACTCAATGTTTGTTACTGAATGTAGTTCTCCTTAAACAATTTTGATTTTCCATTTCTTGTGCTTCAATAATTGTCTCTATTCAATACAAGAATTTTATAAAATTATACACTTTGATAATTGAGATTATATTTTCTTTCTGTGTAATTTTTTTTAAATTTGATTGTGCGATTTTTTGGATTTATTCATATTTCTCGTTTCACTTTTTTTCCTAATATACTATTTTGCAGGATCCGCTATACATCGAATACAACCCACGAATTGGACCTGCTCATTGTTCCCTGCTGTTTTTTGATAATCCTCTTGCCCTACATATCATTCAAGGTAAGTTAACTATTATAAAAAATTTGTCATTTACTAAATCATATAATTGCTCATTATTGATTTATGTAAAGCCTTTGCAAAAATTCTTATTTAATTATTTTTACTTACATTCTAAGATGTCTCACATTCTTATTTATAGTGATTGTGTAAAGTTATTAAACTCTAAAAAAATTATTTAATTTGATTTTTAAATTTTATAATTACCAAGCATCTAACTTTCTCTAACACAATTTTGTTCATGAGTTGAGAGGAATTGTTGTTTCTCATAATAATTTTTAATAACTAAATTCTCTATATGATTCAACCAATGTTTTTTGAGAGTCCGATAACATTAATAACTTTAACCCATTATTCATTCATCACAATCATTATAAAGTAACTATCACAAACTTTTAATCCTCATATCCATCTGAGTCCATTGAAGCTCCCCAAATTCAAATCATTTTCTCTTTTCTATTGACTTCGTTAGCATTATTTTTTAAAAAAATATTCTTTTTTTTATTGGAAAATGTCTAAATTTTTAAATTTCTTTTGACCTATCCTTGCAAATTCATTTTGTTTGTCTCCACTTTAATTCTAACATCCATAGCGAGAAAAACTTCTGATTCTTTTTCAATCTTTATTTCTATTTTACTGGGTTTAAAAGCTATCTAAATATCTTTCAACAACATAATTTAAACTTTATCTTGATTCTTTTTGCATTTATTTATTTGGCAACCGCATATAGCACCTCATGTCTTGGTGTGTAAACAAATTTATTTCCAAAACACATGTCTTTCAATGTCAAAAAATTTACTTCCAACAATTGACCTATGCTTAAAATTGCTCAGTATTGATTTATGTAAGCAACTATCTTAATTTTTTTTGCACGAGATCTATGGATGGCTTCGTAAATTTATTATTGTTTTTTTTTTCAACTCTTCCTATAGCTGATTCTCTGTCGTCAATTCCCTCTCTTCAGCAAATTTCTTGTTTAGGCTTTTATTAAAATGATTAGTTGGAGTTGGACCGAAGATCTATGATCATATTATCTTATTTTGTTACCTCTTAGATGTTGATGCTTCTGTTACTTAATTCTTTTTATTTACTTGACAAAGTTAAAAAGAGAAGGAAGATCCAACGGAATTTTTTCCAGCTCTTTTGGTATGAAATTTTTTTCTTTTCTTTTCTTTTAGTTGTATAGATATTGTACGGCAGTCTTGAAACAATGATTAGGAGTTGCCTTTCGTTGAACTTGATCTCCTTCTAACAAACATCTTCAATTTTCTTTTCTTCTTTTTGAAGTCTGATAGCTATTAATTATCTTTTATGAGATACCTACTGTATCCTTTTTAATTGATTTTCATTTAATTTAATGATCTTTTGTGTCACCATTTACTGGATTACTACTTATTATATCTAGCTTGTTCATCTTATAATGATTTGTAATATATTATTTTTCTTCTAGCCTATTTTTTCTTCAAAAAAATGTATCTAGCGTTTTTATTTGTCATGACTCTCATAACTTCATTACCATTACTAAGGGGCGATTTTGTTGCAAGATTTTGGCATATTTCAGGCAAAATCTTAAGAAAACATTATTTTTTAGCCACTTTAACTTGCATGTTTATTTAGAATATAATGAGATCTGTTAAAGGAATGGTTATGCTATTTCCATCCTTAGATTGAGAATCACTAGGTTTTATTTAATCTTTTCTTTTTCAAAGAAATAATCTGAAAACAATCTTAATTATTTTGTTTAGATGTGTATAGTTAGATGATTTCTTTCATGAATCGTCTCTATTCAATACTTGTGAATGAATTTCGTTCTGTTTGAAAAAAAAAATTAATATTCAGTTGTTTCTGATTGACCACTACATTACAACTCATTCTTCAATAACATCCTCAAAACTTCTCATAATAACACTATTGTTAATTCTATACTACAATTAAATTAACGATTCTCAATCTTCCGATAAATCATCCTGAGTTTTCATTAAAAAACTTTAACTTTATATCTATCGTTAATATTTTTGATTATATTCCTATACATTCCTATATATATATATATATATATACTACTACTACTACTACTACTACTACTACTATTAAAGTGCCGCTTATGATTCTCCCCATACATCATCCTGGCCATTAAAAAAATTAATCTTTATATCCACCGTTCATTTTCTTAATGATTTATCCTCATCTGCTTGCGAATCAAAATCCGGCTGTTCTTCTTTCAACGCATCCCTTCTCATTTTTCTTTGCATCCCTGCACTATTTGTTCATTTCAAAGCATCCCTATAAGAAATGCCACTTTCATTGTTGTATAAACTTTCATTTTCTAGGAAAATACCCGCTCCTCTCCCTCTGATTCGCATGAACACTCCCCCATCTTCATTCACAAAAATTCCCCGACCCCACTCCGTCGCCCTCTGATCGCACGCCTACAAAGACCGTCTCTCTTATTCGCACGCCTAGGAAGATCGTCTGCCTCTCTGCTTCTCTCGATGCCGAAGCATTCTTCCCCTACCGCCAATCCTGCCTTTCCCCTAGCCGCCATTTTTGTTGTAGGTATTTATTCTACCTTCTTTCTCTTATTCCCTTACATTAGTTCCCTTCTTCTTAGTTTTCTGAAAAAAAAATGAGGGATTTTTGTCCGTCATTGTTAAAATCTAAACTCTTTTGTTTGCACGCCTAGGAAGACCGTACGCCTCTCTGCTTCTCTCGACGCCTAAGCATTCTTCCCCTACCGGCAATCCTTCCTTTGCCCTAGCCGCCATTTTTGTTGTATGTATTTATTCAACCTTCTTTCTCTTATTCCCTTCCATTAGTCCCCTTCTTCTTGGTTTTTTTCTTTTTTTTAAAAAAAGAGGGATTTCTGTCCCTCATTGTTAAAATCTAATGGTTGTTTGCAAATTTTGTTCAAAGTATCTTTATCTTGCATAGAGAGTATAACAAGATCTGTTAAAGGAATGATTATGAGATTTTCAATTCTTTTCCCCTTGATTCTTCTCTGTTTTTTTCCTTTCTATTATTAAGAATAGATAGAAGTGATTTGCTTATTTTCTTTCTTCAAATGAATTATGGTATGATTTACCTCTCTCTGTTTATCTATTATGATGATTGTCCTCTCTCTGTTATCTTCAAATGTAGAATTGTGTTTATTATATATAATATATATCATACAATTTTCTGTAGAAAAAGAAATGAATTGATGGTTAAAAATCTAAAACAATAAATTAAAGGGTTTGCATGTTTCTAAAATAAGAAATGATTTCTTTGCCGAGATGGTTAGCATAAATCATTGGATGAATGTTATGGCAATAAGTCAAAAATAGTGACTTATTATTTAATGCTTTCAGGTTCAAGTAAAGGGATTATTTAATTCCACCATGTCCTTCAACTCTCTTTTTCGGCAATATACTTCAATTTACCTAGCACATCTCTTCTAGAATTGTGTTATTCATATTAGTAATGTTATTGTTTTTTGAGGATTCAGATTATGATATATCTTAAAAGAGATTTTGTTTCTATTGTCATGAGCTTTATGTCGTTGATTCTTGCATTTAGAAGGTAAAGTGCAAATTATAAAACTTAAATAACAGCTCTTATTGGTCAAGTATCTTTGGTTCATCCTATTTAATCAAAAGAAACATTTAGAAGTGGTATTCTTTAGATGATAATATTATTCATGATAAGTATAGCACATTTCGCTCAATACAACTTTATTTGATGTTGAAAAGGATTTTTTTCCCTATTCTTTCGCATCAAGAGAATGATAATCTAAATGGAATCAAATTTAAATATCTTTATTACCTCAATATAGTCTATTTCTTAATGGGTTTTCTTGTCTTCATAATTTCTTGAGAATTTTATAAAATAATTTTGATTATTTTTTAAATGTGCGAAAAAATGGGGTGTAATCTTAGTATAAATTTTTAGTTGTACATTTTAAAAGTTTTAGGTATTACGCATGTATTAGTCGCATTGAACCTACCTGGAAACTAAACTTTTAGGTTATTGTTTGGAAAGAAATTATAAATTGAAACCTTTTTCGATATTAACTTCAAATAAATTTTACTCTGGTTAATGTTGTATTGCAAGGGATGATTGCTTTTATTTCTTGGACCCATCAAATTGCCTAGATAAAGTTGCCACCCTTAAGTCTTTATGTTGAATTCTTATATGTTAAGAAAAATAGAGTGCATTTTTTCTTTATTTCTTATTATAGGGCATTTGCTTCTCACTTTTTGAAGTCATGTAAAGCTTTTGCACTAACATGGTGAAGACAAAGATATTATGGTAGATTGGTAGCTTGATGCAGTTTTTTTTTAAACTATCGCTTTACCATAGAAAAATCCCATCAACCTTTATCACATACCTTATTACTTCAACATTCAATAATCATTTACATATGCCACAAGTTTTAATCAATTATTTCATATAAATTATCATTTGTTTATTTGTAAAATAGTTAATCTATTGGATTTCTTCTCACTCTCGCAAAAATGTATGCTACTTAGTTTTTTCATATACTTAGATTTTGTTTTGGAGTTTCACTATGAGAAGTTACCGCTTAATAATAACTACATTTTTTGTCTCAATTGTATTACTTCATTATTTGGAATATTGTTATGCAGTTTAATTATTTAATCCATTTGAAAAGGTAAACTTAATAACCCCTCTTCTCAATTTCTTCAATTTTGTTCGACTTCTGCTTTGCTCACTTCGAACAGCTTTGCTTTTCATCTTCACCATTTCTTTGTTGTTGTTCTACTTCATTGTCACTCATCAATCTCTTTCGTCTTTTTCACCTTCTTCGTAACTTGATCTTGCTCGTTGAACCCAACTGTTTGCTAAAATTGCTCTTGCCAAACTCATCAATCCACTTGAAAAAAGGTCAAATGTTTTATGTAAATTTTCATTTGCTTATTTGTAAACTAATTATTCATTCGGATTTCTTCTCCCTCTACCTGCTTGCTAAACCCAACAGTATGCAGAAATCCCTCTTGTCGAACCCATGAGTCCACTTGAAAATGTAAGCTTATTAGTGCAAACAATTTATCAGTTGCTTATTTGTAAATTATCATTTGATTATTTGTAAACTAATTATTCAATTGGAATTCTTCTCCCTCTCACTAAAATGTATGCTCCTTGGTGCATGAATGACATATCGAAATAATTCTGAAAGAAGAAAAAAGAAACTTCAAATCCAAGAACAAAACAATTATATTCAATAGCCAAACATTTAATAGAAGAATGTGATATACCTGAAAATAACAAATAAATTAAAGAAATTCTAAATTTAATCTAAACTCCAGAACTAGATATGAGGGCAAGTGTGATACTCTAAACAACTTTTTTTATCTCTTTCTTTCTTTTTATACAATTCCTATTAGGGCACACATCAAACACTAAAAAATGTTTTCAGCCCTGCTATGATAACATAGATAGTGTAAGTTATAGGAGCAATTTATTAGTTCTATAATATGCAATGATAATGTTATCAGTTTGAAAACATTTTCTGACCGTTAAAAAGTTTACTCTTTACCTCCATCGTTCATTCTCTAAACGATTTATCTCTCATATGCTTGTGAATCAAAATCCACCTTCTCTCTTTCAATCAACGCATCCCTCCTCATTTATCTTCGCTTCCCTGCACTCCTCATTCGTTCCTATCAACGCATCCCTGTGTGAAATGACGTCGTTCTTACCTTGTTATATACAAGGTCATGTTCTCGCCATCAAATATCCCGCTGTTTCTTCCCCATTAATGTGAGAGTTGTAAAATTATAGCATTCTAATTCCCCATTAAATAACATTTATCAACGGTCATCAAATATTTACCACTGTTAGCTTTCTTTTCACAAACCCCAAATAATGAAAATTTTAGTTAACATTTTATCTTTCAATTCACTAATTATTAATAATGAAAGTATGAGACTTTTGCAGCCTGTTCTTCATCAATAAGCAACTCAACTATAGATCGCAACCTTCGGATCCCTAACCATAGATATGCCCTCACTGCAAAGAATTCTGTGTTATGCAGCCGCAGCTCCACCATAAGGCAGTTAGTATCCCATTGTACACTTACATATATTCATATCATCGCTGAACGCTTATTTCAAAAATATTTCACCATTTGTGAAACATCTTACTAGGTTGGACTGTCATCCCACCCAGGGAATAAGTACTCATGCCCTGTAGCTAAATGTGGAATCCTGTCACTTGGCAACAAATCTGTTTCAGCTTGTGAGACTTCTATCTGTTCCTATGCTGGCTACACAGCTAGCAGCAATCTTACTTTGCTCACCAACCAATCTACATGCAATGGTAAATTTTACAGTACATATGAAAACATCTATTTTGTGTTGAAGAATATTAGTCTTAAGTGTCATTTTTCATTTAAGGAACCAACGGCTTGGGACCGGTACCAGGATCATCTCAAAACAATGGCTCAGCTTTTAGGCTTGGAGTTGAATGTATGGCTAGGACTCAGCTTATGATTCTTCATATAGCTTTATTTCTTTTTGGTTTGATGTGGAACGAAATTAGTTAATGGGTATTTAGATCTGTTTTTAATTTCTTGTATGTAATGGTAGTTCTTGTGTATTGTAGCAGGGAATTTGTTAGAAGGTTTTTTTATTTGAAAAGTTTGAGCTGTCTTGTTTCGAAATTTTGAATTGAGAGATCAATTTTTTATGCTGATAAATGCCTCTATCTAAATCTATTTTTTTTATTCTTGGCATTGAAATTGTAGTGAAAGCAGGCCTAACATAAGTTTTAACCAAGCTCATTAGTGTTTAATCAAGGACTAAATTAAGTTCATGTTAAATAAGAGAGTAATCAAGGATCGGGAGACACCGAAACTATACTCAAGAAGGAGCTGACAAAAATTGAGTTGATTAATGGAAATCAAGCTAAGATTTCTTTTGTGACATTTTTTTTTAATATTTTTGTGTCATGTAAAATAGATAACAAAAAAGTGTATGCTAGGATGATGATATTTTTCAATATTTTTTTTCAAGTTTGCTTCGGAATTTTCTTTTGGATTGAAGAAATTGGAAGGATTGAAAGTGAATTCATTGTCGACATAGACATTTGCTTTGGCCATCAGAATGATCTCTTCGATTTATCCTCGTTGTTCTGAGGTTATCTTGCTGAAGTCACACCTGTTGTATTTAGTGAGAAGTGTTGGGGGAAGTAAATCACACGACTAATACAAATAAAAAAGAGAAAAATAGCAAAAAAGAAAGAACAAAAAGAAAATTCTATTTGTTTAGATCTCTATAATAATTTCATTTTAATAGAAAATGTTTCAATGCAAATAGTTTTTTTTTGCTTCACTTAACAACTTCTCTATTTCGTGACTTAACTTTATAATATATTTTTCATTTTTACGTTTTATTCACGTGCACATGATGCACGTGTATTTTACTAGTAATAATAAAGCCGTCTGAAATGCAATCAAAATGGTCTCAATAAATTGAAATAGTGCTGGTTTTTGTTGCAGACAGATTTACTGGCTTCACTGAAGCCGGTTTAAATTGGAAGTTTATCCATGCATGTCTTAGGCATGATCCAACTTCCAATGACATGATTACCAGCTAAGAAAGGGTTAAAAATGCATGACAGAGAGAGTGTTTGTGCATAAGGAATTTGTATAAAAATATATTGTACTAACAAAACTTTGTTAAATTAACAAATTACAGCACTCCAATTCTTCCTTCGCTCACTTTATTAATTGCAAAGTGCAGTACCATTTCATTTTGCGCGCACATAAGTGATCAATCATGTTTGATTTCTATTTTAAAAACTTTTCGGTGAAGTACGTAGGGATTACCTTCATTGAACTTGTAGTTTTTATTTGAAGAACCCTAATTTTGGAATTTTTATTACGTCCTGACACTGGACGTAACTCTATATCCAGACATCAATAATATGTCGTCACGTGCTCTTACTCTTTACCGCGCGGCCTGACGACCCGACCTGGACCGGAACGACCCTGTATTGCTATGTTCGGGTAGTGCTAGGTATTGCTCGGTATTGCTAGGTATTGTTCGGTATTGCTTGGCAATAACGAGAAATACTGCTGATCTGTCAAGACCAGTACATAGCAATATCGAGCAATATATACCTAGCAAAACCGAGGTATTGCTCGGTATTGCTATGTATTGGTCTTGACAGATTGGTATTTCTTGTTATTGCCGAACAATATCGAGCAATACCTAGCATTACCGAGCAATACCCCGATCTGCACAAATCAGCCAATACATAGTAATATCGGATCCGGGTCGTCGGGCCGTGCGGTAAAGAGTAAGAGCACATGACGACATATTATTGGAGTCCGAATATAGAGCTACGTAACGTGTTCGGACCTAATAATTTCTCCTAATTTTGGCATCTTGAGAGTATCAAAATTATGGAAGATAACCAGCAATTGCACGGGTCCCACAAGAGAGGGCTAAGGAAGTTGAAGTGGGTCCCATGAGAAAGGAATCTCCGTAACAAACTTCCTCTGTCCGTTCAGCGTAAGGGTGTAGAAGTAAGCAAAAGATAATTTTGGTATCTCCTATATCAGCCTTAAGTGTCAGGCCTGGAGAAGATAGATAAAGAGAAAGCCCCATAGACCATTTTATTCTCTTCCATTCCAACTTTCTCTTCCTATTCTTCTCCTCCTTCTCTACCAATAGTAGTTCCTCATCCCGTGACAAGTAGATTTCTCTCAAGTTCTTCTTCTCTACAGCTTTGAACTCAAATATGTCCATTTAGATTCACAAGCTTGCTTTTATTAATCTTTCATATATCCTTATATCTTCATAAACAAACAAGCAAAAGTATGTTTAATCCCCAGTCTTCAAGCTTCATAGGAGGTTTAGCTTTAATCAGTGATGCATCTGAAGCTATCATGGCAAGTCAGTCTACAGACTTGTCATTGATGGTAGAGAGCGGCTTCGACTATCTTCGACAGTTTGAACGGCTAAATGGAGCCAATTTGACGACTTTTGATCCTTCTGGACAAGGCGATTCGCCGGTTTACCGAATGCTGGGTCCGACGAACTTCCACTCTCCCTCAGAGGCTTTAATGAGGGATTTTTCAATGTACGGCACCTCGGTCATGCCGGCGATCTTGTATGACCCAGCGGTGGCGATGAATGTGAACCTAGAAGCTGCTGGTTTCAATCATGAATATGATGTTTATGGAGGGCAGCTTGAGAACTGTGAGATTGAGTGCAGGAAGCAGAAGGAGATGATGATGAGAGGTTTGGAAGAATATGGAACTCAGAAGAATGAAAAGCAAAGAAGAGAGAGGTTGGGAAAGAAGTTTGAGCTGCTCAAGTCCCTCATTCCAAACCCAACAAAGGTAATGTATCACTTATCTTCTTGCACTTTTAGGGTTTATAAAATATTTTTATGAAAAACATTAAGAGAATTTACATCAAATTTTATGATCGGTCGATCAAAACTTTTTTCTTTTAATATTTTTTTTTACTCAAAAAATTTATGAATATGGATTTTATTGTTTTAAATATGATTACTTAAATAATATAATTAATCAATAAATTTTAAATGCAATTATAACAAATAATGAATTTAATTGTTTTAAGTTTAAATGTGAATATTAGCTGTTGGAATTAGTTAGTTTTCACAATCAAATTTTAAATAATCAGATTTATTATTATTAAAATTTATACTTAACCAATGAATATTATAATTTTAGTAATATTTAAAATTGTGTTAATCAATTTGTAATTTGTACTATATATATATAATCAATGAAATGAAAAAATATCTATCGATTATAAGGAATTGGAGTAATTCTAAACCCTAAAAAAAAAAAAACTCGATCGGACGATATTCTGATAAAAAATTTTACTCAGATTAATGCTTAAAGTTTTATGTATTTTATAAGATAACTCCAAATATTTATTAAATGTTTTTGAGATTATCATAAAAAAAAATCATGTAAAATAGGGCACAACCACTAGCACAAAACATTTTCAAAAGAATCTTTACCTTTTCTCCAATTTAATTTGTTAATTTTCATATTGTACATAAACCAATTAATGATATAATTTGTTTTTATCATTAATTAATCTAACTTAATTTTAATATACCATCATCACAGCCTGATAGAGCCACCATCGTCGCAGACACGATTGATCACATTAAAGAACTACTGAGAACTGTAGATGAGCTGAAAATACTCGTCGGAAAGAAACGAAGCAAGAATGCGAGAAGCATTAAACTCGAAATACAGAACGACGTTCATTGCGATATGGAAAGCTCTTCGATAAAATCCAACATAGATGAAAGTGACCACGGACTAAATGGAAGCATGAGGAGCTCATGGATTCAAAGGAGATCAAAATCAACATTTATTGACGTTAGGATTATCGAAGATGAGGTCTACATCAAGCTGGAACAGCGTAAGCGTGTTGACTGCTTCTTAATCGTGTCTCGGGTTCTTGATGAATTACAACTTGAACTGCTGCACTTGTCTTGTGGAAACGTAGGAGATAACCATATCTTCATGATCAGCACTAAGGTAAAGAACTGGGCGAGAGTATTCATTTATGTTTGATTGTTTTTGCTTCAATTTGCTATGAAAGCTTTTTGTGTTTCTGCTGCAGACCAATTATGAAGGCTCCCCGGTATATGCGACTTCAGTGGCTAGGAGATTTATTGAAGCTATGGGTGGTTAGATTAGTTATAGACTTATTGCCTTAATTTGGCTTTTTAAAGGTTGTGGGCTTTATTGATATTTATAACGAAGTATATTTGAGAAGGAATATGTATTTGCTGCTTAGTGTCAGAGTACTTCTGAGGTACAAGTTTGGTAGAGTAGTTGAATTCAGAATGCTTTTACAGATTTTCTCCCAAAAATAGAATGGTTTTCCAGTAGTCTTTCTGACATTCAACATTAAAAACTGATCTGAGTTAGTTTCTTTGACTACTAATTTTATATATGACGTTTTTTTCTGAAGGTAAAGTGGTGGAAATTCTCCAGTTCAGTAGATTAAGGTTCAGGATTAGCTATCAGTTTAAAATAGTTCTTTTTTTCCGAGTGGAATTTTAATTATGTAAGTCAAATTGAGCTTTTTGGTTGGAATTTGGTTGGAATTTATAAGAAATTAGTAATCACGTTTTTCAAATATTAGTACAATAACAGTTCAAATATTTGCAAGATTTGATTTATTATGAATTTGTAGTGTTATAACTGGTTGAAGGCAATTTAAAGATATTTTGTTGTGAATTAAATTTTCATTAGTTTTCCTCGGGAAAGTAATCTTATCTCTAAGAGATTTGTGCAGTTTAGACCTCATTATTGATTCCAAGTCAGGGCCCGTTTGATTACTAATTAAATATAGAAAAATATCTTAAGATAATTTGATTTTTATCAAGATTTATAGAGCTCCAAACTCTAGCGTTGCAACGTTGTAGGATGGACTCAAAAACAGAGTAGAGCACTGTGACACTTTATACCTCAGAACTATCGTGTTACGAGTTAGCTGAGCAGTTTTTCTTCCTTTTTTTTTTCTTATTTCACTTGAAGGGTTATGCTCTTTGGTGTATTTAAAAATATATCTTTATCTATTCTTTGTGTAGAACAAAGAGAAAAGTGAAGAGAGGCAAGTAGAGAGTATGAGAACTGTTGCGTCCAGGAGTATTCGCGCGCGGCGGTAGAGAAATATAAAGTTATCGTCTTAGCATTGTACGAAAATCCTACACGCAATCAGATAAGGAGAGAGGGTCTAGCATTTATGAGACACAAAGATTTTTATGTGAAAAACCTCTGAAAAAGGGGGAAAACCACAGGGCCTAGCCCAGTTTGAACGAATCCACTAGTATTTGCAGTCGATTACAAATGAGGCCCTTCCTTGGGAGAAGGCCTTAGATTGATGTACATCTTATAGAGTACATTAAATGATGTAAATACAAATAGTTACTATTGACGTATTCGTTTTGTTGGAAGGACTGTAGTCGGCGGGCGACGGAAGTCAAGAGGACCGTAGTCAGCTAGCGACGGAGGTCGGAAGGACTGTAGTCAGCGGGCGATGTAAGTCAGGAGGACCGTAGTCGACAGGCGACGGATGTCGGAAAGACTGTAGTCGACAGGCGACGGATGTCTGAAAGACTGTAGTCGGTGGGTGACGGAAGTTAGGAGGACCGTAGTCGGTTGGCGACGGAGATCGGAAGACTGTAGTTTGACGACGAAGATCAGAAGGACAGCGTCAGGTAGAAGTCCAACAATGGAAAGAAATGCATCTTCGCATAGACGCCCAGCGAAGTCCGATAATCGGTAGAAGTCCGGCGTCGGGTAGAAACTTGGCGAAGAGTGAAGATCTGACGTCGGGTAGGAGTCTGACGTCTGTTGGTGGCAGAGGAGAGCTCCGGCTTCACTTGGGCGGAGTTTCGGCGTCAGGAGGGAAGTCTGTTGTAAATTGGGAAGAATTTCAGCATCACGTGGAAGTTATGCAGAATTCCCACGTTCTCCCGAATATCACGCAGAATCCCGGCATGTTCGGGAGGCAGAACGAACTCCGGTGGTGGTCGAGGAGGATATGATTCTCCTTTTCCTCTTTCTCCTCTTCTTCTCTTCTTCTTATCTCTCTTCACTTGAGTCCCCTTTGTGTAGAATGAGGGCTATATTTATAGTTTTTCTGGAGTGGTATAACTCGTAAATAGGTCTGAGATCATGGGCGAATAGGGAGTAGTTTGAATGGACAGCCGATATTGAACCCTTCGATCGTGCACCGTTCGTTGAACATTTGGAGGCCTTAATGATGTTGGAATTCGGCGATCTTGGGCTCGTTGGATTCGTCTCGTCGAGCCGCTCGATTCGAGTATAGGCTCGCGTTAAAATCGGAGACCTTTTGGTAACTCAAATTGCAGTTTGAACCTTCCAATAACACTTCGGGTCCTTGATTTGGATTCATTTGAACTCGGATTGAGTTGAATTTGGTGTCATTGGGTTTGTATTTCCGAGACGCTCAGTTTGACTATAAGCTTGCTGAAATCAGAGTTTGGGTGCTCCCAAAATTAATTTTTGAAGTTTCCAACTAGCTTTTGCCTTGAGATTCGTGCCCGATCAAGCTAATTTCATGATGACATATCAAGAACATATATTTGTACAATTTCTCCCAATTTTCATAGATAATTTCTTTATGTGGTGTAGCTTCTTGGTTTTTCCCGGTTTCAGAATTTTCATGTTAAATCATGGTGTTCTTTTTCATCATTTTATTTTTCTTATTTATTTCATTGCGTAGCTTTCTTCCTAACATTAAATTGGTGTAAACATTAAGTCTGATACATCATCAAAAAATCATTTTGATCGTGCACGAATCTTGAGGCAAAATAAAGTTGGAAACTTTAAAAATTAAAATTGAGACCATCCAAACTTTGATTTTTACAAACTTACGGTCGAACTGAGCGTCTCGGAAACACAAACCCAATGACACCAAAATCGACCCAATCCGAGCCCAAATGAGTTCAAATCAAAGACTCGAAGCACTTTTGGAAGGATATAACCACAATTTGATCTGATATTATAAGATCATTACTTGATAATTCCTATTTTAAAAAATATATATTAGTAGATGAAATGTGCTTTAAATTGTTGAAGAAATAAATTAATATTTGAGTTTACTATTTGGCAAACCATTCATGGAATTGTTCATTTATAAGATTATCAACATCTGAAGGTGTGAGATGTGTGTGTCAACTCTTCCTTTTCTCTCCATCTTTGAAACACTCCACATAAGATGTCAGATTGTCACAATGACGAAGGGCATAACTTTGAGCTTGGATTGTCGATTTATCATCTAGCAAAAATGAGGTAACATTCCAAAGAGGAACACCACCACTAGAAAACTTAAACATAAATACATAATATTAATTTATGTTGATTCTAGAATAGTGCACTTGCTTTGTCTATTTTCCTTCAAATATTATGAGCAAAAAATGTCTTCCTCGGTAATAAAAGCCGCTACAATTGACCCCTCAGAATGTGCTTTATTTCATACATAATCTTTTAAAACTAAGAAGAATATGTAATTAATAAGAAACATGTGTGAGATGGTTAGGAACATTTAATTAACCAATGGGAGAATAGCATGATTTACCTTTCAAATGGATATATCCATCGATATTAAACAGGTCTATCTAATTTAACTTCTTCTGTTAAGTATACAAGAAGATGAACCATGATTATTAAGAATGAGGGAAAGAATGATTTCTCCATCTGGCATAAAATCATTATGATATTATTTAGTAACATATCTAATTCATTTGGAACAATAACCTTCTCACAAATTGATTTCAGGAAACATGAAATATCTATAAGCATGTACATAATCTCATATGACGGTGCACATGATCTAAGGGCAATGGGGAAAATCTCTTCAAGAAGCACATAACAATCATGACTTTTGAGGCCAATGACTTTGCATTTAGCTATATTGACACATCGGGAGATATTTGATGCATATCCTTTTAGCATTTTCAAATTTTGCAAGACTTCACCAAAATTTTTGTTTATCTTTCTTTGACATAGTGAATGACGTTGGTGGAAAAATGTAGCTTGCATCTTCAAGCTTTACAGATGAAGTTATTTCCTTATTCCAGTTTCATGCTTGAAAATTATCTTTTGATTTGTCCAGGTCAAGCAAAGTAGCAATGAGTTATACTCCCAATAAGATAAGTCAAAGAGAATAAATTTCTTCTATCATACCCTGAGCACCTGAATGTTACAACCTCTTTTCAAACTAGATTTAGTAAATCAGCCAGTAGGAACCTGCATATTTCTTAACTTTGCTAGAATCTCAGTACCACTTTTACTTTTATGCTCCTTACAAACTTCTCCTGTGTTATCAAAATGTTGTTTCTAGCAACAAAAAACATGATTATCCGCCAGCCAATCACAATGACCCATATATGCAAATTTCTTGCTCTTCTATAACCATAGAGATTATGCAGTAGGATTAAAAATTACCTCTCATGTGCCTAAATGTAGTAGGATTTCGGAAAGACAAAAGGAAGAAGATAATACACTTAATTTTCTTAATAAACAAATGATCTGAACGGGCTACTGGCTCCTCCCACCTCATGTGGCTAACTCAAGAGCACAGTTATTTAACTACTTTAAAATCTTATTTTCCTTATGCATAATCCAATAATTAATGTTTTAACTTAATTAGTTTAAAATTTTGCCCTAAATAATAAGTAAATGAGTTAAAATTTCGAAGCGTGCGGCTCACGAAACAACATTATTCAACCGCGGACCGAGGCTGGTTTAAATATGGAAAAATGCTGTAATGTTGTTCGTCGAATCACTTCGGGGGGTAAAGGCGTGCAGGGTCTGTCCAGGTTCCGTCTCTCTTTGTCTCCCTCCTCTCCAACGAGGGAAGTCATAGCTATATGGAAGACTGCTGTGCTGTGTGCGCCGAAACCCTCGAGTGGGTCGCCTATGGATCATGCGGCCACCGCGAGCTCTGCTCAACCTGCGTTGTACGCCTCCGCTTTATTCTTGGCGACCGCCACTGCTGCATATGCAAAACGGATTGCCCCACCGTCTTCGTAACCAAGGTTAAATTAGAGTTCCCGGTTCTTGAATTCTTTTACATATCGGTTTTCTCTTTTTTGTTATGGTTCTTTGGTCGTTCAATTCTGCTTTGATCCCTCTGCTCTCTTTTTTTCTGCGGTTGGTTTTTGTGTATATTAGATTAGATATTAATCTGTTTTTTTATATAAAATTTTCTTAGTGGACGATGGATCATTCTTCTTTCCTGTGGGAAGGGCGTAGGGGGAATTTCCGTTTACTAGATTGGTTGCTCTATGTTTTACTTGGTTTACGTTACATGTCCATGGGATTGTTAGTTACTTATGCAATCATTATATCATTGATGCTAGTGTGAAACATGGCGCTGGGCAGCCTTTAATGGCTGATTCCTGCTTATGTGTAGAATACCTATTGGAGTATGCCTGGTTGAGATAAATCTTTTAGTCATTAGGTTTTTTTTTTTTTTCCGCTTTCCCTTATATCTTGGAGTCATAATTGATTTAGCTACACTTACCATTTTTTTTATTATGCATCGTAGATTTTATTCTTAGGATTATTGTGAATGGAGTAAATAAAATTGCATATGTTTGGCAGGCTTTGGGGAATTTCACGGAGGCAAAATCGGATTTTTCAGAATTCCCATCTGGTGTTAGTGAAGGCCAGCATGGTAAATACTGGTACCATGAGGTCTCTCAGGCATATTTTGATGATGTGGACCATTACAGAATCATAAGAGCAATGTGCAAGCTTTCTTGTAGTATTTGTGATAATAATGAATCTGGTCAAAAGAGTGATGGCAGTAACAGAAGGAACAAATTTCGGAGTATAGAGCAGTTGAAAGGTCATCTCTTCCATCAGCACAAGTTGTTCATGTGCAGCTTATGTCTGGAAGGTAGAAAGGTACATACTGTTTTTTTTTTCTTTTTATGCAATATCTTGTAATCCTAGAAGTCATCTGTCATGAGCTTAGAAGTCTATATAAATATTTCAATTATCTACTTGCTTTCTTTGACTTAAGGTCATCTCCAACCGAGAACTCTATTTTTCACGCCAAAATACCGCAAAAAGCAAAAATGGCGTGGTGCTGCTCCAATCCAACGCCATTTTTTTGCTTCTGCGCCAAGGTAACGACCCTTCTCCTTTCCCGCATTTTTCCGGTTGACAGAGAAAAATGGCGTGGGTCACTGTTCACCCGCAAGCCAATAGAGGATTTTTTGGCGTTCGGCTGGAGCGAAGGAATGACGCCAAACGCTGGTTTGGCGTTCGGTTGGAGATGCCCTAAATGTTGCACATGTTCCTCGTTTTCCTAACTCTCTCATGCAAGATAATGCTGCAATTGTGACCTATTATTGTGCATCAAATTTGTTGTAATAATGTCTTGATATTTAATAACGGTTGGAACTTTTCTCTCAATAAATTTTTTTATTTTTGGGAAATCTTAGTAAACTTTTCATCAAACCTGAGTATCTTTATGTTTGGATAAATAACAACCTCGGTGTCTTTTTTCAGGTAATGATATATTTTTTTTGTTTCCTGCTTATTTAATAGCCCTCCAAAGCCTCACAAATGCTAATAGCATATTTGTAGGTTTAGAATTATCTTTTCTTGGAGTAGATGTGATCTCATCTTAGCACAAATTAAAACGTGTAAATGCCCTAGCCTATTCAGATTCTTACAACTAAAATTTCAGCCAGATTTTAACTCCATTTGCTCTCTTGACTCAGTTAAACTCTGCTTGGTATTGAGTGCCTTTCACTGTCAAAGGGTTATGCCTTATTGTTGTACATGCTTTTTAACGGGGAATGCATAATACGGTACAAGGCTCCATTAGAGCGATAGCTTGTAACACATGGTATGACATGCCATTTTAAGTGCAAATCATAGAAATAGTAAAGCATCCATTAATAATTCAACAACATGAGAGAAAACATCTTTAAAATAATGTCAGAAACAATAATTTAAAGCATATATAAAAATTAAACTTCTAAAGTTTGATTAGATAAATTAATCATTCACCTTATCAATACTACCTATAAAAACCAAAATAATGTAAAAAAAGCTAACTAGGTTACATGAAACCTCTTTCTCAATGACATCAACAACACTAAAAATATATGACAAGAAACAACAACAATTGAACCAAAAAACTTGTATTTAATGCTAAAAAATTCAATATTCGAATCAAATCTAAGGAAAGCATGTGATTATGATTCTTGGTGGTCATATATATATATATATATATATACCACACAGGAAACTGATTTTAAGAGTTAAAAAAAAGCATGCCAAATGCAAAGTAAGCTGATAGTTAGACACGTGGGAAAAAAAAGAAAAAAAAAACAAGCACCATGTGACTATATGCTATGCCCATATGTATAACATGCATCTTGCACAACTGCATTTCCTCTGTTTTATCTACTATGATAGGAGTACGGTTGACATTCTTATTGGTTATGGGCCTTGTGACAATTATAAAAGGTTATTAGATTATATATGTATAGTTATCTTTACGTTTTCCCTTATGTCTGTCTATATACCAACCTTTTTTTCCATGATAGGATGAATTAGTGCTTCCTTCCTTGACTGTCATTAATAGAATTTGATATAATTTGTATACAACTTTTAAGTGCTGCTCATAATTATCAGAAAATGTTCCAACTAATTTATTACCTAGTTGGAAAAAAAAAAAAACTCCATGACTTGGTACAAGTGGGGTTTGTGCACCCCGTTTCCTCTGATAAGTAGGTGCACCACACTTGACATTACTATATCATATTTAATGAATCGAAAGTAAAGCACAATTTCAATTACATATAATTATGCACAAGGTCAATCATAGATATGGTGGGCACAATACTAGTTATTGATCAAATCCACAAAAAGAACTAGTAAATATATAGTTTATAGAAGGTTATTAGCCAAACTTGAAGTTGTGACCTCTTAAGAAATTGGGAGCATCATACTTGAGTTGGAGCTTTTTAGTAATTGGTTTACCATATCATGCAGTGCTTGTTGCAAGTAAATATTTCTCCTTGTAAAATTTGAGAATGGCTACTTTATGGATCACCCCCTCCCCCCCAAACCAATTAGTTTGTTGCCTTGCCCGGTTGCGCCTAGACTTTTTGCTAACCAGAATTGTAAGTAGCATCTTTGTAAACAAGTGCCATTTCTTGAAATAAGTTTTTTCTTACATTAAGAAATGCTTATGTTTGCTTATCAGGGACAGAAATTGCTTTAAACTAACAAGCTATTTTTGATGAAATAACTCGTATTGGTTATCCATTTTTAAACTTTGTAAGGCTTTGAAGGTGGGCCTCTAGCGATGGTCAGTTTGTATCTAGTCTATAGATGTTCAATGTTTGAGTCACAAAAACATCCTCTCTACCAATGAATGCATGGGCATAGTTTCTTACATTAACCCGTCCATAGTCTCTGCATTAGCATGAGCTCTTGGTACATTATCCTCTTCCTAGTTCTTGCATTAGCACGAGCTTCATGCACTAGTACACCATTTTTAAATATTTTAATAGTTTGTGTCATTATACCATGTTGAATAATGAATTTCTTACATTGTTTAAGGATTTATTTCTTCTTAATCATCTTATGATGTTTGACAGTTGAGCCCTTTTTTGTCAATCTCATTTTGCACTATTGGTGAAGGTCTTGGAGCCTGATTAAATATTCAAAATCAAATAGATTGTTTCTTACTTATTTATTTAAGTAAATTATTGCAATTAATATTTTAAAAGGTGTAGGCATAAGGTGATGCATTTTACTTTTTATGAGGGATAGAGTAAGCTCCATGAATTTTATATTTTTTAATATTTTATAAATTAAATATATAAGATTAAAATATTAAAACAACAACAACAAGCCTTTATCCCACTAAGTGGGGTTGGATACATGAATCCTTTTTCTTCATTGTATTCTATTAATGATCAAATTCTCTCTAAATCTAATAAAGAAATGTCATTTCTAATATTTCTAACCAAGTCTTATTAGGTCTACCTCTACCTTTCTTAACATAAGTCAAATCTAATACATCTACTTTTCTAATCGGGTCATCGGAAGGCTGCCATTTTATGTGACCAAACCATTTACGGAGACTCTCTCTAATCTTATCTTCCATTGGAGCTACTCCAACATTTTCACGTATATGCTCATTTTGTATCCTATCTCTATGAGTAACACCACTCATCCACCTGAGCATCCTCATCTCTGCACCACTTAAAAATATTATGTTTCTCTTTTAATGGCCAACATTATGCACCATAAAGCATTATAGGTCTCACTACCATCTTATAGAATTTGAGAGAGACTTTTCCAGCAAATAACACGCCTGATGCATTCATCCACTTCAACCATCCATCTTGAATTCTACTAATAATATCCCCATTTATTTCACCCTCATTTTGAACAATAGACCCAATATATCTAAAATGTGTGCTCTTATTAATAACTTGATTGCCCAAAGTCACAATCCCCTACTAGATCTATTATTACTAAATTTATACTTCATATATTCAGTTTTAGATCTACTCAAACGAAAACCTTTAGACTCTAAGGTTGACCTTCATAATTCAAGTTTACCTACAACTCCTTCTATAGTCTTCTTAAGAAGAAGAATATCATCAGCAAAAAACATACACTATGGCACAACCTCTTGCAAATGTCTAGTGAGACCATCCATGACTTAAGTAAAAATATATGGGCTTAAGGCTGATCCTTGATGTAATCCAACTGAAATAGGAAAATACTTGGTCGAACCACCTTGTGTTTGAACACAAGTAACAGATCATGCATACATATCCTTAATGACTTGAATATAAGTATTATTAACCTCTTTTTTATGTAGAACTCTCCACAACACTTCTCTTGAAACTCTCTCTAAATCAATAAAAATCATATGTGGATCCTCCTTATTTTATCTATACTTCTCCATCAAATATCTCAATAAATTTATAGCTTCCATAGTAAACATACATGGCATGAATCCAAATTGATTTTGAGAAACATTAGTGTCACACTGCAACGTATGCTTCATAACTTTCTCTCATAATTTTAAAGTATGACACATTAACTTAATTTATCTATAATTCGAAAAATCTTGTGCATCACCTTTATTCTTCAAAATAGGAATCAACACACTCATTCTCCACTCATCTGACATCTTTTTAGTCTTCAAAATAATATTAAAAAGTTTAGTAAGCCAATAAATTCTTTTATCTCCTAAGCATTTTCACACCTCTATTGGAATATCATTAGGTCCAACAGCTTTTTCACATTTCATTTTCTTCAAAGCCTCTTTAACTTCAATTTTAATAATATGTCGATAAACATAAAAGTATTTATTTTCATTTAAGGTGTTAAGGTCTCTAAAGTTAGTTGCATTCTCTCAATCTTTATTAAAAAGATAAACAAAATATCTCATCCATCTTTGTTGAATATCCTTTTCTAATAAAAGCATATTTTGATCATCATCCTTAATACACTTCACTTGAACTAAATTCTCCTATATCTTTATTTAGCTAACTTATACATATATCTTTCGCTCTTCTTAGTATCTATTTTATTAATAAATCATTAAAAACTAATATCTTTACATTGCAAATTACTTTCTTAGACTACTTACAGACTTCTTTACATCTTTCTCAATTATCAGAGTTTTTATAGCTAACTTAATTTTTATAACGAATCTTTTTATTTTTTATTATTTCTTACATATTTTGATTCTATCATCAACTATTTTTACTATTAGTAGTTTTTCCCTTTGATATTCCAAACATATATTTTGCAACATGCTTAATAACACTAGCTACTTTTTTCCTCCATAACATTAGCTTCTTCATGCACAGACAAAATCTTACTCTAAAAATATTTTTGTTAATATTCTTTAAATGCTCCTATTTAATCCTAGAACAGCAATTTGCTTTATTTTTTATTTTCTATCTCATTCTTCTCAAAGTTCAAAATTAATAAACGATGTTGGATACATAAATTTTCACTTAGAATAACTTTACAATCTTTGCAATCTAAACGATATATTTTTCTTATAAAAAAATAATCTATCTAAATTTATTATATCCATTCTTATAAGTGATAATATGCTTATCTATTTCTTAAATAAGGTATTACAATAACATAATCATAAACGAAAGAAAAATTTAATATGATCTTACCATTTTCATTAGTCGCTCCAAAGCCATAACCACCATGAATGCTTTTAAAATCATTTACCTCTTTGCCAACATGTCCATTTAAATCTCCTCCAATAAAACTATTTCTTCGAGAGATATCATTTGTATTAATTCTTCTAGGCTATTTTAAAATTTTAATTTTGAACACATATTCAAACTTACTTAAGAAGTATAAGCGCTTATAACATTTATAATCTTAATATTAACAATAATCTTTAAAGCTATAATTCTATCTTCAATTATATTAATTTTTATAACATTGTCTTTTAAACTCTTATATATAATCACACCTACACTATTTCTAATACGATTCCTACCAGAGTACCATAGTTTAAATCCTAAACTATTAATCTCCTTAGTCTTATCTCCAACTTATTTAGTTTCTTGAATACAAAGAATATTTATCTTCCTATGGATCATAATATATATTAATTCTATTAATTTGCCTATAAGGGAACATATATTCCAAGTTTTTATCATAATTTTAGTTTCATGGACTAGCTTCTTTGTCCAAATCCGTCCATGATGTGGGAACCATTGCCTATTTAACAGTGCACCCGTGCGCTAGCGTAGTAGCCTTTGCTCACTTGCCATTATATTCAATTCATACAACGTGTTGCTTTTAATGAATGTCCTAGCATTATTAAAAGATTCATGTCATGATTATTCGACAAGTTTTACGCTGGCTGTTAACTACTTAACGCAACCATCCACTTTTCTCATATAGGACTTGAGACCTGACAACTACAGTGTTATAAGATTAAAATATTAAAAATATAAAATAAATTTCACAGTTTATGACCATATGATTTTTTTTTTCAAAAGTCTGAATTTCTCAAACCAAATTAGATGTAAAAAAAAGGCGAAAACCAAAAAAGCATGACATTTAATTATGCACTTCTTAAGTTTTCATTCCTCAAGCTGCTCATCTTTCAAAACTTTTCTGATGAAGACATCCAAATTAAATGCACATGCAGGTTGAGATATTTCAATTTTAATTTCAAAAAGAAACATCAACTTATTTAATACATTTTTAACTATACATTTAAAAATAAAAGAATGAATAACATAGAGAAAAAATTAATTTTCAGAGTTTTAAACTATACCTTAAATTAATTAACTTGAGCAAGGTTAAGGCACTTTGATGTTCTTAAATTATATTTGTTATTTGTTATTTAAAATAAATTTGATTAATTTATATCATGGGGCTTGTCGCATCAATTGGGCGCAAAAGGCCTGCCTAATCTGCTTGGGGTGATGTTTCTACTTGTGGGGACATATTGCCTCAAAAGATGTATCCCTTGACTTCTCATAGGCAATTTTGCTTTGCCACTCCTTAGAGGCTAATCCTGGGCTAGCTCAAAGAACTCCTTTTAAAATACTTTTATATAATGTAGCAATGCTTTAAGCAGGAGGATGAGAAATGGCATGCATGTAGTTTGATGATTGGATTTGATTCTATTTTATTATAGGGGTCGTGAATTCTATCTGTTACTTATGGTGTAATATTTCTTTGTAGTTTTTTTTTTTTGGTGGTACCTATTACAAATTTATATTGTTTTTTACTGTGCAGGTATTTATTTCTGAGCAAAAGCTTTACAATAGATCACAGCTGAGACAACACATAAGCAGTGGTGATTCGGAGGTTGATGGAAATGAGAGTGAACGTGGCGGCTTTGCGGGGCATCCCGTATGTGAATTTTGTAGAAATCCTTTTTATGGGGATACTGAACTTTACATGCACATGTCTACCGAACATTACATATGCCACATCTGCCAAAGGTATGCCTGTATACATTGATAGTAAATGATAATTGGTGAAATTGCTATTGAAAGAGATAGTTCTAACATAGCTTTGGATATACAGGCAACACCCTGGTCAATATGATTACTATAGAAACTATGATGACTTGGAGGTATTGTAGTTCTCATCATGTTTCTTCAAAATTTTGTTATGATAGTATTTCACCATTTTTGGTCATGAAGAAATTCAAGCAACATTTACAAAAGAGAAGCCTTATTCTTTGGGCTTCCTTGCTTGAACTGCATGCGTTAAAGATGTAGTTATTTGTTTTTCTTCTTCATGCATTGTTGTGCTTCATTTTTTCTAGTTTTTTTTCCTTTTTCACTCATTATATTTCTTTCATGACAGGTGCATTTCCGCCAAGAGCATTTTCTATGTGAGCATGAAGCATGTTTGGCAAAGAAATTTGTTGTCTTTCAATCTGAAGCTGAGATGAAGGTGATTGAATACTAAATTTTTTAATTTGAATATAAAGTTCTACTCTAAGATGTGCATAAGATTTATAAGATGCCTTCGCCTCACAAATTTTTTTGAGGTGAGCTGAATTAATTTTTATTATACTTATTTATTTTTTTATATATTTATATATATATTTTTTTTGCAGAGGCACAATGCTATTGAGCATGGTGGTCATCTGTCTCGCTCCAAAAGGAATGCAGCTCTTCAGGTATTTTGGAGTTTCCTCTGAGTTCTTTTACTGTCCTCTTGGAAGTATATAATAACAATCGTTATGCAGATACCTGTTAGCTTCAGATATCGAGGGAGTGCTGCACAAAACCAAGGACGAGGAAGATGGCGTGGTTTTCATGCTGCACCAAGTCAATCAACTATCCATGGTGGTTTAGAGATGGCAGATGCGGATGGAAGGTTGTATGAGCCATCTTCTGGTAATGGTATAACAAATAGTGAACGTGGAGAAGCTAATCAATATGATATGATCGCAAGTTCTGTGGAATCACTAGCTATCAGTTCACACTCTGAAGAAATATCCTCAATGTCTGATGCAAACAACACCCAGAGTTATGGGAGTACGCCTGCTGCGGAAGAAATTTCCTTTCCTCCCATCTCTAATTTTGAGCCTCCTGAGCTATCATCTTCCAGGTACGTGCAGGTTCTTAATCAAGGGAGCTCTGCCAGACTTGGTGAAGCATCATTTCCTCCCCTTCCAGGAGTGAAGGACAGCGTTAAACCAATTATAGCACCTGTATCAGAGGGCTTAGCTGCAAATACTATTGCAGCTCGTCTTAAGCTTCATAACAAGGGTTCTGTGAAAGTTTTGCACTCTGCGCGACTGAAGGCATCACAAAATTATGCTCATGGTCCCTCCAGTTCAGTGACTTCTTTGGAGATGAGGCCACAGACAAGAAGCCATGGTCCTGCAACATCAACTTCAAATTCTATAACTGGGGATACAGCAAACCAGGTAGTTCCACCGATTAGTTCTGCAAGTCCTCAGGCTTCAACAACAAGAGGAAATGGCTTTGCGGCTTCTGCCTCTATTCCTATCAGTTCTGTATGGAATTCACGAAACTTGAACAGAGTGAGGCATTCTGCATCAGCTACTGCTCTAAGCACAACTAATCCTTCAAATACTCCTCTATCCAATAAGACTTCTTCCGCCACTTTAAACCAGGAATTACCCACTAGCATTGAATCCTTGCAACATGTGCAGAATGTTCAAACAGCAAACAAGTCTTTAGTAGAAAGTATTCGTGCTGGCCTGGGAATGGATGAGGAAAAATATGCTGCATTTAAAACCATTTCCACTGAATATCGCCAGGACAAAATAGACTCTTGGGAATATCTCTCTTATGTTGAGCAGTTTGGCCTTTCACATCTTGTTCTCGAATTGGCTCAGCTCTGCCCCGATTCACGGAAGCAGCAGCTGTTGATTGACGCTTACAATGCAAATCTATGCAATAATGGTCTGCAAGAAAACAACAGAGGTAAGACTGTTATATCAAATAAGGATGGGAAGAAACCAAAGGGAAAGGGCAAAGCTGTTGATCTTGTAATTACTCCTGCTAAAGATGCATTGGCTGATAACACTTTAGACCAGGAGGTAGGAGTTTTATCGAAAGATGGTTATAACAATGCAAAGGATCAAGATCTCTCTTCAGGCTCTATTATGATTGTAGATTATTCAAGTAGCGAAAGAAAAACTATTACCACTACGAACTCTGATGGTGAAGGTGGTAAGAAAAATCGCAAGATAAAGTTTCATAGATTACCTTTAGGCAATGGTAATGCGCATTGGAACCCTGAGAGAACCATTGAGGAACATTGTTCCAATGAAGGCGAGAGGTTACATGTACGAGGTGTTTGGCATAATGGCGGTGGAAAGAGACTTTTTTCTCAGAGCCATGCTTAAATTGATTCTTCTTTTCGGTAAACTTTTGGTCCTAATAGGCTGTGCAGTAATTTTGGTCTGAGAGCCTGCTCAAATCACAATGAGCCCAATTTGTGTATACAGAAGGGCCCAAGAAACTTAAATGAAGCGTTAGTGAAGCTTTTTGAGACTAAGTATTTGCCCGAGCCCAGAATTAGCTTGCGGTAATATATGGTTCTTGTATTTTTGAGACTTCGTATCTTTTATTTATATGTAATATTTGATTGCTGTCACACTCATTGCTCTTCCTAATTTATAAGAAGCAATGGACAGGGTGATATTTATTTAGGCTTTGTTTGAGTTAATTTAATTTTAATTGAAATATTTATTATAATGAAATGATAATTTTTTTTGAGAAATTAGATGAGAAATGATAGGAAATCCTTTGATATGTAGAGATTATATAAATTTTTTTAATTTTTTTTTTTATTAATTTTATATTTAAACTTTAAAATTATAATAGATTTTAAGTGCATTTTATTTTAATTATTATTAAATAAGTTGACTCATGAGCTAATAAGTTAAGTCAGTATTTGCTCAAATTTAACTCACCAGCTCATTAAATTTAGTTCACAATCCTGAGCTGGCTTATCTTACGCATCCCTAGCTGGAAGTGGTAGCGTGGAATCATGAGTTTGCTTGCATTACAAAATGTTGGAACAAGAGAATCAAAGACAACGAAGATATCACTGGGAGCGAAATAAACATAATAAGATAGGCTTGTTTTCTTCTTGAAACGAGCAGCTGTGGGATTCGAAATAATGATTCTATATAATGTTTTTTTGTTTTTGAAAAGATTAAATATATTTTATTTCAAATTAATTATATAAATAAACTAAATTAACATAAAGAAGTGATGCAACAAGCCCGCTAATTGCCAGTTGTTCTTGCTTATGCCCCTTGCGTTTTTCTTGCATGTCCTTTTCTTTTTTCTTCTTTTGTCTCCATTTGTCTTCTCGCCATCCGGTTCAAGTGCTATTTTATTTCTACTAATAAGTGAAATAAAATTCAATGTGGATATTATTTATTTCACTCGAAAAGACTATAAATTCTAATAAATATTACTTATTCTTCTTCTTAATTTACTCTATTTAAAATATTAGTAGAGATTCATTATTAAAATGAATTATGTTATGATTCATGGAGAATCAAATCGAACTTCCCGAAATAAATTTTGGTTTGATTCTATTCGAGATGGATAAAAGTTCGGATGATTTGATTTTCTAAATTTGAAATCAATTGGTTCTGTTTTTTTTTTTTTGGACATTTAGGCCATTTAAGGCAAACTCACACACACAACACATACACAAATACTCGAACCCAAGACTTCTTAGTTGAAATCATAAGCTTTCAACCAACAGGTCAAGGTGAGCAGTGTCAATTGATTTTGTTAATCTGCAAACCTAACGCATCAGAGTTGGCCAAATGCAGAACTCCTAGGGAATGATGAGAAGTCAAATCGATATATCATTTTTTTGATATCCCAAGAAGTCATGAATCTTACTCTATTCAATTAGTTTAAATAGTTATCCTAATCTAACAGAAATACCCTTTTGCAAGTTTGGATTTTTTCATACAAATAGACTTTATAAATCGGGAGTATATACTTTTCATGAGGCTAATTTTAGGCCGACGACTCAATCTAATAAACTGATTTGTGCCAATTGTACTAAAAAGTTGATTTATCCATTAAGAAAATTATCCCAAATGAAGTCTTAGATACATCAAATAAAATTAAAAGATTGAATGATTTTAGAGAATAAAAAATAAAGTAAAACGTTATTCTTGTTTTAGATGAGTGCATTTCAAGAATATTAATAAAAATATTTTTGAGAGTAAAATACTATATCTTAAGATTTTGTCTATGCATGAGAAAGCTAATGTTGCAAAAGATGTGCTTGGTGTATCAAAGAGAAAGCTCATAATAGTAAAAAAATAGTTGATCATTGAATCAAAATGTGTAATAAAAGATAAAATATAAGAAAATTTGTTATAAAAATTGATTTAGATGTAAAAATTCTGATAATTGGGAAAGATATAAAATGCCCATAAGAATTCTAAAAAAGTAATATGCGATGCAAATATTTCAGCCTTTAATGATTTATTTAATGTATTAGAAACTAAGGAGAACTAAAGATATATGTATAAGTTAGTCAAACATAGAGATAAGAGTATTAAGAATTTAGTTCAAATGAAGTGTATTAAGGATGGAGATTAAAAAGTGCTTTATTAGAAGAGGATATTCACCAAATGTGGATGAGATATTTTTATAAACTCTTTAATGAATATTATGAGAATGCGATTGACTTTAGTGACCTTAGCACTCTAAATGAAAATAAAGATTTTTATTCTTACTGACATATTAATAAAATTGAAGTTAGAGAGATCTTAAAGAAAATAAAGATTTTTATTCTTATCGAGGTATTAATAAAATTGAAGTTAAACTAAAGTTAAACATAAATTCTTATGAATTTTTTTGTTTAAAAGAAGATTGCTCAAATTAGTATTAATGAGCATTGATAGATTCATATGTAACTATTTGAGCTTCCATTCAATGAATCAAATTACTGTATGAATGTACAATCTCTTGCATCAATGATTAGTATAACAGTCCAAGTCGAAGGCCTAAAAGAAAAACACATCTTAATAATTCAGAATTTACTGTTGGAATTTGGCATGCTTTAGAAGAATTTTTTTTAAATTACTCCTTTAATATTTCTCCCTCATTTTAATGAATCCCAAAAAGATGAGAGGACACTTTGATAATTCTTCGATTAGTGATGAATTGTTCAATAAAAAGTTTGACAATGTGAGTGAAGTTGTGAATAGTATTTCTTGAGAGCGAGTAAAATTAAGTGTGATCTTAACCCTTGAGAGTAGTAGGGAAGACCTGACAAAGAAGTTTATTAGAAGCTTGCAAGATATGCATGATGGTCCTAAAATGATCAATATGTTTGTAGGGATCAAAGGATCCATCATATTGATCAATAGTAGATAGCTTGAATCCCACTCTAATAGGATGTCGAAGAATTTCATTTGTTAAGGGTGAGGACTCTTGGAAGCTATTTGGATGAGTAAATTGATTTCATTCCATCAAAAGGAAATTCCTTCAAAATAAGATATCTATATCTTTTATACTATCCCAAGGGACATCAATAAAATGATGTTGATTTAAGTTCTCCACAAACTAGTGGTGGATTATGGGTTGGTCAAACAATATGTGGAGGATGTGATGAACTAGTTGTATTTAAGAGAACATAATAAGCTTGTGGGGAAAGAGGTTCTTCTTGATTGACGTTGTCTCCAAACTATTGTTAATATTGCAGAGAAAGAACTTCATCATATTGTGATGGTACCTTTTGTTATCCATCCTTTTCCAATAATTGAAGGATTTGATTTTGAACTTCCTCCATCCAACTTATATGATTATCTAAAGTGAGGCTTGGGGGAACTTGTTCACCATTATTTTGTTTCTCTTGATTGAGGGGTTGATTTTTATCCATTGATGAAGTATGTTAAGAATGCTACCCCATAGATTTCGCCAAACTGTTGCGTGATAAAAATTTGAATCGGTGGAGTGCATATTTCATATTTTAGTAATGTACAATGAATCAATACGAAAAGATTAAAAAAAAAAACAAGTCCAAGAAAAAACCACGTGGTCTGATCAAGTTGTAAAATCCACTATATAGCAAGTGATGCAAAAATTCTCCTTTCTTCACTATTCAAGAAGAGGGAGTCTATAGAAAATCAAATATGACAGTTAATATTCAACAATAGGATCTGATTTCTTCAATTGGGATCGTAGATGTCTACATATGGACTTTTATACCTAACAACAGGGTCTAATTTCCCCAATAGGGATTACGGATATCCACAGGTGAACTTTTTTACTCAACGGTAGGGTTAAATCTTATTAATACTCTATATTTGATAGATATTTATGATATTAATCCTCAGTAACAATGGTGGTTGTTGGTGGCATCAACTGGTGGCCATCGGCACTAGCAATAGTTGAAAAATGCTAGAGAGCACTCTCTTTTTCTCTCCTTTTTCCCCCTCATGTGAAGAACGTTGGTCTTTTTATAAATTTTTAAGAGTGATATGCTCAGTTAATATGAGAAAGGTCTACGGTAAATTTGGAGTGTTATATTGGACGGCTCATAGTGATTCTCTTGATCATAGAGCTTTCATCAAGCATTTAAGTGTTTTAAATGATGTCAGAATTAAGTGATATTAGGCTCATTAGATTCATTTTGCCGAGCCGCTTGATTTAACTATAAGCATTTCATATTTGGAGGTTATCTAATTACTCAATTAATGCAATGGTACTTCCAAATAAGCTTCAGTATCTTGATTCAATCTCATTTTAACTCAGATTAGAATGATTTTGATGCCACCGAGTTTATCTTATCGAGACATCTAGTTTGACTATAAGTTTGTTGTGATCGGCGTTTATATGTTCCAAAATTTAATAATGAAAATTTTTAATTCAAATATGCATCGAGATTTGTGCCTGATCAAGGTCGTTTTTGATGACGTATCAATAGTCATAATTAGGCCAATCATGTGGTCATAGGGTATTTGTGAATTGTCTTATCTTGATTAGTGTTGATTTTTAAATTAAATTTATTTGATTATATTGATACAACTTTATTTTTTGTGCGATGTAGTTCTGAATGCATATAATAACTTTTTTTTTTCTTTGGTGGTCAAGCCATCAAGCTATAGTCATGCGGCTCAACTCCATCATCATAATGGATGAGTGAACGAATCAGGCCATTACAAACATCCATAATCATGAAATTAATGCTTTAATGCAACAAAAATAAATAAATCATGAGCCTAAATAATCATAGGAGGCTTTTAGTATTATGTAATCATGCTATTACATACTATAAGTTGTGCGGGAAAAACATGCCTTCTAAGTTTATTAACGTGAACTGAATAATTTACCATTTGCATTGAGCTCACATATTAAATATCTTATATTTCTCTGATCAATAGTTCATATATAATCATACTATCAATTACTATAAATTATAAATTAAATTAATCTATATTTTTCATCAATATCTCATGCTTATTTATACATTTATCTTGCTCTTTTAAATAAAAAATCACATCTAGCTATTCTTGTGCTTACTTAGCAGTCTGATCCTCCATCTTCCCAACCGGACCATTTGGGAACTTGAAACATCGTCTCAAGAAGGCGAAAGCCTAAGATGAAAGCCAATCTTATTACCATCACCTTCAAAGGACATGAAATGAGACGCCCCTTTCCAACGTCAATTGTTTCCATCCCAAACCCTATTGTCTTCACTGCAAAAAAATCTCAACAACAAGATATATCCAACAATAGCTTGATTATCTCGAAACAAAGATCTAGAGTATCTCATGGTCACCTTCAGAAAGAACTGTAACAACTTGGGCTTGTCACCAATGCCCCAAGGAAAAGGAAAAAAACAGCTTATGAGATCTTGGGCGAGGATTTGGGTCCCTCAAATGATCAATGTTGAGGTCTTCCTAGGTGTATCGTTCTGATTGCCACACACCTTGTTGGTGTCATCTACAATACCATGACAAATCTCTTATTTTCATATCAGAGGCTTTTTTTTTTCTTTGCTTGTCTTTTTTAGTTATTCTTTCTCTAGTTTTCTTTATCTGCCTGATCTTTTGTGCTGAGGCCTAATAGATTTTTAACCAATTTGTACTTTTTTGCTTTAGTGGAATATCTTAACTTTGGGTTGGGGTGATGGGAAATCACAATTTTCAAATAATGCTTTGAATTAATTACTGCTAAAAGTATATTACACAGATTTAGGCCTATTGTTAATAAGAACTTTATCCAATGTTCTCATCGAGCATTTTTCCCGAAATGTATTGACATATGTAGCTATCACATGTTTTTCGTCAGAACTTGATAAGCAGACGTCTCACCAAACCCAAACAGAAAATCCAAAACATTGCTCATATAGCAACTGCCAAGCATCTTCTCCGCATATATAAAGGGAATGATGAATGGGACAGAAAACTAATCAAATTGTTTGCAAAAAAATTATGTAAGAACTTGATTCTATGGTTAACAAAGGAAGTCAAATGAGTGAAAACAACATCAATTTTCATACTAAAATGTTCAAACAAAGACAAAAGAAACTCAATAAAAATAATCTCTTCGTATTAATACTACAAATTTGTTGCAGAATAGATAGAGAAGGAAAGCAGGAGTTAGAAAAGTCATCAAAGATTTTTGAAGGTCCGCATACCTTCTAAATCTGCTTTACAATAGGCACCGAGGGCTATGGAAAGCTTCAAATAAAAAAAAAATTCAAGAGAAAAGTTCACATGGCCAGCTAATGCCGCAGACTTGTCATTCTTTCTGAAATCTTTTAGTCGAGCAGGATAGTTTTGATGATCTTTCCAACACATTACAGACCTAGGAAAGGACACTGCTTTCTGGCGTGTTCCGGAATGAGTTTCAGTAGCATCTCCACGGGAACTCCCTTCAACTCATGAGGCTTAAAATTAAAGAGAGGTGGAAGGAACCTTCCATTTGGTAAGCGGGTGTTTGGATCTCGAAGCTCATCAAAGAAAGGGTGGATTAATGCTTCAAACTGCAGCAGTGAAAAACCTCAGTAACCAATAATTGAAAGGTTTGTAATAATTACAATGAAGAACTCACCGCCGTGCAGCGAAGGTTTGGGGAGTACTGGAGAAGCCTAGAAACAAGATCTACAGCTTCAGGTGGCATTCTTTTGTAGAAAATCTAAATCATTAAACATGTCACCATAATAAGAATTCATAATAGTTTAATAGATAAAAAGACCTAAGTTTTAGGGATAATAAGGGATAACAAAAGCTATCGTACTTTATGCCACGGATGAGCTTTGATCTGAGGAAACTTGAATTCAGTATAATTTGGATTCATGCATTTGATTTCTTCTCTAGTTGGGGTGCCTAGAATCTGGAAACAAGATAATATGAAGAATTGCACAGAGATTAAGCTGGTTGCGTTAAGCAATGTAAGAGAATTTAGCGAAGTAATGGTTACCTTTATTATTTCAACTAGTTGGTCTACTCCACTCTCTCCAGGGAAGAGAGGCTGCAAATATATATATAGATCAGCTTAATTATATTTAAGCATTACATTAGTAAAAATCTGGTTATTCAAATTGGATGAAGACTGCACCTGCCCTAATAGAAGCTCAGCAAGAACGCAGCCAGCAGACCAGATGTCAATTGCTGAGGTGTACTCAGTTGCACCAAATATCAGCTCAGGAGCTCTGTAATATCTGGAGCATATATAAGATATATTCGGCTCTCCTTTCACCTGTTAGGAACAAATCAATAAACATATAAAAAAATTTTCACCCCAAAAAATATATATATATCTCAAGGACATTCAGACATACCAGGACTTTTGCACTTCCGAAATCACATAATTTTAGTTGATGTGTATGTGGATTAACCTGTTATAGAAATCAGAGCTTCTGTTTAAAATATGAGGTAAACATAAAAAACTACTACAATTAACATATTCATGCATTTTTATAAGAATAATTTTTCAACAATTAGGATCTCCGTTCTCAAAACATGCATCAAATAATGCACAAGCAACATAATGGTGATCAAGAGTGAACGTACCAAAAGATTTTGTGGCTTGATGTCTCTATGGCAAACCCCTATACTGCCATGGATATAAGCTAATGCTCTACAGATCTGAAAAATATCAATATAGAATTTATAAAAAGTGAGAATTGCAGCCAGGAGCTGTGAAAATCCTGAATTGAATTGCATGTCCACAGAAAGCCCTTTCACAAAAAGGGGAAGATTCATATTAAAACAGAAACTGTCAATCAAACAATTTCTGAAGAACTACCAGTCAGAAGAAGTAGAAAAAAAATACAATCTATAGCAATATAAAATTTAAATGACATTGTACTCATACATAGAAATGGGTGTCATTAATCAACATGTGCAGTCAACCACAAGATACATAAGAGTATGTAGGTCCATTCACAATTGCAACCAACATTAAGTAGTAGCCTGGTCCCATGCAGTCAGTTTAAATGGACCGTGGGGCAGAACATTAGTGCAAAGCAAGTGCTTCAACATGGTTGCAGTCAATATACACAAGCAAGTAGAGACAAAAGGCAACTCTAATGCAAACCCAGATCTATGCATTCCAACAAAACCGACATTTATCTTGCATTAATTTCTCGTATATTTTGCATCCCATCCATAATATCAAGGGATTCCAGAAAAAAATTCAAATAAAAAATAGATGATTCATAAGCTAAACTTTTAGGAAAAGATACATTCTATGATTTAAAACATTTTATATAGGAACCAAATCAAGATCAAAATTGAACAGAATTTTATTTTCGTTATCTTTAATTCATAAAATAGTTATTTTACAGTCAGAAACAATAACTGAGATCCAGCAAAAAAAAAAAAAATAATCCAGTAAGTATCAAACTGTAGCAATAGTTAGCAATCATTTGAAAAGGAACATAAACACAAATTAGGACGGTCTTGCCATGTTTTCCTTTCATTTCCTCAAAACGATAATAAAAAAAATAAAGTTTCAAACATAATCAATGCAAGGTAATTAAGAATAATAGAGGATTATTACCTGGTATGTATAAAGCTTCACATATATTAGCGGCATTCTTTGGTTCATCTTGTTATAGTGCTTGATTACTCGATGAACCGTCTCTGGCACATACTCAAGTACAAGGTTAAGATATAGTTCATCCTTCTCGGTAGTTGAAAAGAAGCAGTGCTTCAGACAGACCACATTTGGATGGTCAAGAAGACGCATGGTTTGCAGCTCACGGTTCTTATATCTTTTGTCCTGAAGAACCTTCTTTATTGCAACTGTTTCACCAGTCTCCAAGCATTTTGCCTGTGCAATGTGAAAAATGAAGTTAATAAACACCAAGTAGGTCCCAGGGTCAGCAATGAAAGTTAAGATGAGAAATGGATAATATGCATTAATATATTCCGTTCATAGAAGGATGATAAAGATAAGTCAACAACAAAAGAAAATTTTCGGGTGCTTGCTGAGCAGTGAGCACTGTATAAGGGAGAGGGGGGAGAAAAAAGTACAGGAGGTATTTTACTCTCTTCTTTCACACAATACTCAGGAGCACCAAATACTTTCCCGTACAACAAAGTAAATAAGTAGACTAACCTGAAAAACTATTCCAAAGGATCCATTCCCCACAACACGCTCAGCCATATAGCTTATAGTCTTCAAAAAAGAACAAAATAAGAGTATCAGTTTAAGAAGAAGATGGCATACAAAATTGAGCTGGTATACAAACAAGATGGTTAGCAAATTTGTGCTGAAGAACCAAAAATCATCATCATTAGCCTTATTTCAACTAATCAGGGTAAACTATCACATAATTTTATCTAAGAAAAAAATAATTAGGTGGTTTTCATCAATAATAGCCAAAGAAATTACCTGCTTTGGCTGGCCATTCCTACCACCAATAGTTGTCACAATTATATGTCCCGTTTCAGTACCATTTCCATCAACGATGGTTGCTTCAACTTCCTGCATCATGAATCATATTAGTATTGGAGCTTGCTAGTAGTAGTCAATTACCATAGTAATATTCCGCTCCCACATTCAGATTTTTTGGTACCTTATCATCCCTTATCCTCAAGTCATTTATCTCTTCAGGCAATTTATCCATGCCAAAAGTATTACCACCGGTATTTTTCATTCCTGATGATGGCGCCATACTAACAGAAGCCATCCTTGATAAAAAGTTACTTATGAGAAACGAACTTCAATGGATTGCACAGTCCTTTTCCAATTAGAAGCCTTCGTATGTACCTATCGGACAACAATGTAAGGTAAATACAGATATTTATTTTTTCCTTTCTTTTAAAAAAGCATGCGTAGATGAGCCAGTAAAAGGCTTATTTCCTATGAATAATGATGTGCAGATAACCAATAGTAGAAATTACATATTTCACTAGAAAAAACAAAGCATGAAATGCACCGATATTTGTTCTTTGGGGTTGAGGAACCAATACATGGCTTCATATCTAATTCAGAAGTTGAACCCCTACTCAACAATTAATAGCAGAAAAATATAAACCAACATGATCCGTTCTCACTTAAGAATAGCGCTGATCAAAGGTAAAAACCTTCATCTCAATCATGCTAATAACAGCATTCATTAAAAGATATAAAAAATCTAGCTAAAAACTCCATTAAACTTACTGCGTTTTCTTCGAAGGATAAAAAACCACGAAGGCAAAATAGCAATTATCAAGTAGGAGATTCCCGGTTTATCACACACTAGAAATATAAAAACCAACATAATGCAAGAGAAAAGTTCCCGCAACCAGCATCCTATTCTCTATTTTCAAACGAATAAATCTTAAACATTTCTTATGTAAAATTGGAGAAAAATAACTCTGCTTATCTTTCAAAATACAACAAATAAGAAGAGGGTTACTTGCCTTATGGTATAGATCTAGCAGAGATAACAAAAGAGACATCCACGCAGTAATACGAAAACCAATTTCTCAAGTCAGGAACACAAAGATACGTCATCGTAAAATCTGGAGTTCCAAAAGCAAGAAATCTAGCACAGAGATCAAGACACCACTCATCTTTATGTTTATAAACACCTCTACTGTAACCGAGCATTCAACAACAGAGCCGGCTTACAACCCATATCAACTCAAAATCAACCAAAGGAAGTTAAACTAAAAGGTAAAGTTGACGAAAGATGAAAAAGAGAAATCCACAAACTCCCACCTACTAACATACAGAAGCCCGATTTGAATCACATGAATGCATAATATTAGCAAAAACACCTCCAAACCACAACACTGAAGAAAAAAAAACAGATCCTTACAAATTCAGGCTTCTGCTTCGACTTGAACCGCAAAAATTCTATACCACAACGAGATCCAGATCTCAATCCCAGTCCAGATTAGGATTCCTCCTCGCAGCTTCAGGGCTTCTCCTCCAAAAGAACCCGATGAGCGTTGGATCCAAAACTACACCACGCGGTCTTTTCCTTTCTCTCTCGGGGTCGGTGACAGTCAAAGAAGGCGAAGAAAGAATACTCTGTAGGCTTCCCGTCCTGAACTTCTATCATTGCTCCCTCTTTTGACCGTTCAAACGTCTCTTGCTATTCATTGCTCATGCCATCTGCGCCCACACACCCCCTTTCCTGTGGACTTCCTCATATCCTTCAGAAAAGACCAGCAAACATAACCGTAAATTTTAATAATACGAAGAATTCAAAAAAAAAAAAAAACCTTTAATTTTATAAAAATAAAAAATATTAATAAACATTATTATAGAATAAAAAATAAAAATAAATTATAATTAAATTATAATTGAAATATTACGAACAAAATTTTCTCATGAATTAATTTTATAATATTTTTGATGATATAAATAAATACTTGAATTTATTAGATTTTTGTGCTATGCAAATAATTTTTCTGAAAAAATTTAATATATTTCAGATAGACCTAAATAAAATTTTAACAGTTATATATTTCAAAATTATTAATGTATTAAAATAAATTATATTTATGAATTAGAAATAATCATTTTTATTTTAAATATTTATTATATATTGATTGTTTAATGATTTCTACCCAAAGTTAGTTTTTATTTATATATATATTTTATAACTTATACAAAATGCACTTAATACGATACTTTTGCTAGATTGTGTAATGTATAAATATACTTAATTTCTTAAGCCATTATTTACTACATCGATAATCAGTAAACAATTAATGCGTGATTGGATATGCTTTCTATGTTTTATAATATAATTTTACAAAAAAAAATGGAGAAGTTTTGAATTTTTTGCTTGGATGTTAGATATATAAAGCTGATCTGTCAAAAAAAATCAATGTTGGGCATGAATCTCGATGCACATTTGAATTGAAAACTTTCAAAATTAAATTTAGAATTTTTTGGAATCTAATTTCTGCGAAGTTATAGTTGAATTAAACATCTCAACAACGAGATGAACCCAACAAAATCAAAATTGATCAAATATGAGCCTAATTAGGCCCAAATTAAAGATGTGAAACATAGTTGTAAACTTTAACGTTTAGTTGAATAGCCAAATAATTTTCAAATTTTGCATGCTTATAATCAAATTGAGCGGCTCGGCGAAACAAATCCAATAAGCTCAAGATCGCTTGATTTTCAATATCATATAGGCACCTAAATGTTGAGGAAATGGTTTATGATTGAGGGAAACAATGTGATGTGGAACATCATAGTCATAGCGTACTTAAGGAATAAGTTATCTAGTTTGTTACAAGTGTTGTCTATTTTCTAGAATCTTCTAGGTGTCTCTAGGTTTTTACTTGATTATTATATATAGATTGTAAAAGATGAATGAAGGATATGATGAATATTATATGAATGGAAGCTTAGTGCTTGGTTTTCTCTCTTGTTCTTGAAAAATCCTTCATGCATCCTCTTCTTCCAACGATCCAACGGCGATCCCCCACATCAGTTGGTATCAGAGCCCGGAGCTTGTGAAGAACGATGGACAGCAGAAGGTGGGCTATCGACGATGATCGAAGCCGAAGAAAATGGGTGGTCGACGAAGATCGATGCCGAATAAGATGGGCGGCTGACGAAGATTGCCGTCGAAGGAGATGGGCGGTCGACGACGAAGAAAATGACTATCCTCCGCTCCAACTTCTACTCCAATGGCGAGATTCGCCGCCCCACTATCCTCACTAAGATAGCCACCAAAGAAGAAGGACTGTCAACCGTGATCGACGCCGCGAAGCCCTTTGAATGGCTCGAGTGGAAGCATCACTTGATCGGATTGATGCCTTATTTATCAATTTCAATTATTCTTTAGAACAAGTTTGCACATCGGTAAATGAACAATCTTCGACCATCTACTCACTGTGCAGCTCGATTTTGCTCTCGTACCGACGGCCCAAGTAGATCCACAGCTTGATGTCAATTCCGACTCCGTCCCTAATATTAACATCATTGAGGGAGGGCGAGTTGCTAGACATCCTCCAACCCTCCAGCACGATTCGGGCCCCAACACCACTCCACTCCCGCTTCCGCTCCCGCTCCTGCTCCTGCTCCGTTCCTGTGGCTCCAAACTCACCCCCACGTCGGTTCGGACTACACCCTTTCTCTATAGGCTGCTTGACATGACTGTGGAAGTGAGCCTGGAGCAAACCCAAATGGTTGAATACCCTGTGAAGAGAGGAGCTCGTGAAGTTGGAGGAGATTGTTCCAAGAAAGTGAGGGAGAGAGGTTTAAGAAATACATTAAAAAAAATTTTTTAAGGCTCGTCAAATTCAAAGAATAGATCATGAGCTATTGTGATGAATTTTTCTTGGAAGTTTCCACGGTAGACCTTTCTAATCCTTATTATTATGAGATAGTTCACTCCTATACTAATCTTGTTCATCAAATAGATGCACAAAGTATTGTTGAAAAGGCCATTAGTGTGAATTAAAAGAACTTTGAACAATCTTGAAATAAAAGAAAAAAAATCATAATAAAGAATTGACCAGCCTCCCTAATACAGAAAAGATAGTGAAGAGGCTAGAGAAACCCTTCCCACTAAATTAAATAGTCTCGGCAGCAGTACATCAAATGCTAACATTTTGATATAAATCCAAAATTTTGAACACCTCGGATGGTTGAAGCCAATAAAAAACTAAAATTGGGAGACCAATCCCAATACTGTAAGCATTTGATAGAAAAACATTTTTATCTAAAATAAATTGAAAGTTTAACTTGCTAAAAACACTTAGTCCACTATTTATAAGATTAGTGTATTAGTTCTTAGATTGATGATAAGGGAGACTTCAAGATTATTAAAAAAAAAAATCATAACCATTGCTATTATATGAATACTAACATAACATATCTATCCATGTACACAAGAAAATGTGCCCAAGAATAATTAAAAAACATTTGACTAGCTAGATTTTTAAAGGAATATATTATCCATATTGTGATTTTCTCATCATATATACTAAAATTGAGACATCTACCATTGATAATATAAATGTTAACCCAATGAGCTTGAGTTTGCATTTAACATTTTGATGACCAAAATATAATTTGGAATGAACTAATGTTACTGAATGAGATTAGTACATGTATGAGTGTTGCGAGGGAAAATGTTGATGATATGATAGTATTCACATTGTGTAAGAGATTATCTAAGAAGAGATAAGAAAAGCGGTCAAATGTGTGACTGTGGGTTACTTTATCTTTGTAAGATTAATTATAATTGGGGACACCTCCAAGAGCAAATTTTGATAAATAAGTATAAAAAAGAGGCCATATATTCAAGATCAAGTCAAGTTAAATTAAGAGAATGTGAGTTACTTTATCTCTATAAGATTAATTACAAATGGCGACGTCTCCAAGAGCAACTTTTGATAAATTACAATTGGGGACACCTCCGTAATATACATTTTCATGACTTGTTTAGATTGATTATCAAAGGAAAGAGAATGCTTAAAAATTTATTGTTTTGATAGTACATTCCATGTTTAAAGATAGACCAATCTACAAGATAGAGAATGAGTTATCAAGACTAAGCAAGATGATCATCTATTTAAATAAAAAATCTATATTGACAGAGTCATTGAATCATAAAAAATGCAAGAAAAGAATATAATGGGTCCAAGAGAGGAATGGGTGAGGAATGAGAAATCCAAAAAATTGTAAAATAATATTGGTTAGGATTGCATAGGTCTATCATCTATAAGCTATCAAAGTTTGAAATAATTTAACTAAGAAGGTAGTTGACCCAACCCAATCATGAAATGCTTTATAAATAACCATGAATTACATCATCCAGAGTTAGTCTCATGATCTAAAACTGAGAAACAAAAATAATTTTAAGACATATAAATTTAAAAGGTAAAATTGTAAAGATCCATGATTTATAATCTCTAGTGATATAAAGAATAACTTCTGATATAAAAAATAAAATAGCCCATTATATTTAACCATTGCCAAAGTTAAAATCTTATATGGGATAGGATTATTGCTACCCAATGTACTAAGATGACCCTATGTGTATTAAAAATCCATTCTTATATAAGAGCTATATTTTAAAGATTATTGTATGCAATGCAAAGTAATATATCCTTAAATTAGGAAGCCACTTCTACTATACATTTTTGATTGGTTATACTATGAATATGCACCAATGCTTAAGGGTTTTGATCACTAGCTAGCTTGATCTTATATCTTGTTAAGGAGACCTAAAGAGAGCATATGCTATTTAACAAGATATTTGAAAGAGCCTTCATTTTTAAGTAAAAATATTTTTCTAAATGGATTTTTAAGTTATTTATTGCTTTATTAAAATTAAGAGAAATTTTTTTATCTTAAGAGCCTATTGCAGTTTTATTTACATCCCATATAGACACATAGTACTAATAAAGGGGTTATTTGGTTGGAGAGAAAAATGAATGTAGTGTAAAAGAAATGTATTATTTTTTTACTTTTTGATGTTTGGTTGAATATAATGTAATGTAAAGTAAAATCTTAATGTATTAAAAACTCTCCAAGTTCGACTTTGTGTGCTTCATGTGAGGTAGACTTTTGAAAGAGTTGCTAAAAAGCTCCTTCGCCTCCGTCAATGATGTTATGTCTCTGTTGGATAGCTTTTCTGCACCTCCTTGCATGCGAACATAATCAAAATGTAAGGCCTAGCTTCCTGACTTCAATTCCTTAGCTCCAACGGGATACAATCGGGGTGCCGAGGATCGCAACCAGAGTAGTTTGGGAGATGCTATGGATGCTAATGAAGATGATTATGATGAAGATGTAGCCAAGATATAATAGCCTGCAGCTTGTGAAGAGCATAAATTGGATGGTTTGGCCATGGCTTGCCGAGTTTTGGAGCAAACAATTCATAAACAAAGTTTGTGACACCAACCTGATAGTACCGTGTGTGGATGTTGAACTGTTTGTGGATGTTTGTGTTCGTGAACAATGTTATAGGTTTGTTGACATTCCAAATTCAGCCACCTTAAAGAGCAATGCTATAGTTTCATGCACTCTAGGCGCTTGTGTAAATTCCCCAATGATGCAAAATTTAGAATTTTTTTTTTTACTAATTATTTTACATTTGTTTTCAAATTCTTATTTTTCTTCGATTTTATTGTAAATTTTCTTTTTCTGTATATTTGTTTTTCAATTTTATAGAAAATTTTTAAAAATACACTACTTTTATTTACATTTTGTCTTCAAATACACTATTTTTCAAATTTAGTTTTTAATAATATGCTTAAATACCTAAACCTATTCAAAAATAAAAGTTATAACAAGATATAAGCTTAGGTAATCTCTGTGCTCCTTATCCTTATCACATGGTTCATATTCATTATTAAAGGTGTCAAAATAGGTTTTTTGATCGAGTTCGGGTCTAACCCGAAACTGACTTGCCTTCAACTAACTTGACCCAAATCCGACCTGATTAGATAAATGGTTAAAAATTCAAACTCATACCCAACTCTTCCCTAATATGGGTTGGCCCACCATGAGGTTTCGAGAGCGAGCAGGCGAGGTTTCATGCTTGTTAGGCTACAAGGGCAAGCCTCTAGAGGGAGAGGTAATGAGGACAAGCCATGTGAGTGGGCTAGCAAATGAGCATGTGCGCGAGTATGGTTGTGGATGAGTTTTGACAACCAGATCATCGACATAATACTCCACTTGATTATGGACGAGTTTGTCAAAAATTCGGGTCATTGCTTGCTGGTAAGTTGCATCGATATTCTTAAGTCCAAAGGGCATAATCTTATAACAAAAAGACCCCTATAGGTGTTCTAAATGACATACAATTTTCATCTTCGGGAGCCATTATGATTTGGTTATATTCATAAGAGCCGTTCATTAAGGAGAAAATTGCATGGGATGAAGCAATGTCCCCCTCAGCTCCGGTATGAGTAATGGGAATTTTTCTTTGGGACGTGCTTTGTTTAGATCCCTATAGTCCCTTATAGTCGATGCATACACGAATTTTATCATTCTTTCTTTTTTTAACTGGGATGACGATGGCCAATCAAGAGGGGTATTTTTCCTCTCGAAAAAAACTGACATCGATTAATTTTTTAACTTAGCTATCACTTGTTATTCAATTTCTAAACGTATGCGTTGGGAGGCTTGTTTAATGGGAATTGCATTAGGTTGAATTTCAAGCTTATGGTACATCTAAAGCTATTTCAGGCATTTCATCATAGCTTCAAGCAAAACGATTCTTAAACTCAAAAAGCACCGGTGGTGGTCGACAAATAAGAGGAAGTTCGATGGTGATCGGAAGAACTCTGGCGAGCGAAAGTCCGCTGGTGATCGAGAAAGACTTTGGCAGTGGCCGTCGGCAAATAAGCTCCCAAATTCTTCCTTTCACTTCCTTATTTTTCTCCTTCTTTTCCTTGTCTGCCCCCTCTCTTTGATGTGAATAAACGATGGCCTATTTATAGTTTTTTGAGAGTGACATGCCCCGTAAATATAGAGAAGATCGAGGGCATGTTGGGAGTGTTTCAATGGATGGCTCATATTGATCTCTTTGATTTTGAAGCATTTATCAAGCATTTGAGTGCCTAAATGATATTAGAATTGAGTGATCTTGGGCTCATTGGATTCGTATCATCAAGCTGCTTGATCCAACTATAAGCATGCCATATTTGGATATCATTTTATAGTCTAATTAATATTTTGAAACCTCCAAATATGCTTTGGTCCATTGATTTGGGCTCAGATTAGACTAATTTTGGTGTCATTTGATTTTTCTCGTATAGATGTTCAATTTAACTATAAGCTTGTTGAAGTAGGAATTAGGATGGTCCCAAAATTAATTTTTTGCAGCCTTCGATTTAAATTTGCATCGAGATTCGCACATGAACAAGCCGATTTTTTGTGACATATCAACAATGATAGGGCTCAGGGCTCAGGGGTTTATTAGTTAAAATTCATGGTTGCATTTCTAAGATTATAAATTTAAGCTATCGTATATTTGTTTTAAATTTTACAATCATGCTCAAGTACATGTTAATTTTATATTTTATTTTCTATAGATTTATCTTTTTTATATTTACTTGTCCTATTTATTTGAATTTTTTTAATGTGATCTTTCATATAATTACTTGTAAAGACAATATATTTGATCTTTTTAATAAAAAGTAATAATTTGAAAGAACTTAATCTTTTATATAAAATATTTTTTATTTTTATTCATGTGCATTCAGTACATGTGCAATTAAACAAGTATGTATAAAGAGGAAGAGAAACGAGTTGTGATAATATGCAAAAAAATAAAAAAAAAGAAAAAAAAAAGAAATTATT